>NW_027671271.1:0-173082 GCF_964165515.1 Mesoplodon bidens
GGTTTGAGCATTGGTTTCATTACGATATCGGGGTTAACAGACTTATACAAACACAGGTGACATATATAATCACCAAAGACCTACGGAATACCAAAAGACTACTCAACATTCTGTCATAACGTACATGGGAAAAGGATCCCAGGAAAAACCGACATCTGTATATGTGTAAAAGAACCACATCTTCCACACCTACAACAAGCCAAACATTTTAATCAAACTTGCTGTAATAAAAAATAAAAATTAAATTAAAAACACGAACAAGAAGTAGGGAGACTAACTTGAGGGGCTTTCTCCTGGCACATTCCATTCTAAATTCCAATCTAGAACACGACTTCCATTGAGGCTCTGTTGCCCTAGTAACCAGAATTGGTAAGGGAGAACTGCTGCCACCATGTGGCCGTTTCACACAACAGCAGCTTTAATCCCAGCGCTAATGGTCAGTTGATATTCAAAATCATTGCAGCCCGGTAAATGACACCTGCCCTGAAAACAAATCCTGGGGTCACATATCGTCCAAAAAATTCAAAGGACGTCCATATTTCAAAACGACCGTTTCAAAAGCCATATTTTATGCACATTAGTGTTCTTCTTCTTTTTGTTTCTTTACTTTTTTGTTAAAAAAACGGGAATGGAAAAAGGCATCCCTCAGAATGGGCGAAAATCGTTGAAAACGAATCAATGGACAAAGGTTTAATCTCCAATATATAAACAGCTCATGCAGCTTAATATTAAAAAAAACAAAAAACCCAATACAAAAATGGGCAGTAGATCTAAAGAGACGTTTCTTCAAAGACGACACAGAGATGGCCAAGACGCACATGAAAAGCTGCTGAAGAGCACTAATTATTAGAGAAATGCAAATCGAAACTACAATGAGGTATCACCTCACACCTGTTAGAATCGGCATCATCAGAAAATCTACAAAAAACAAATTCTGGGGAGGGTGTGGACAAAAGGATCCCTCTTCCACTATTGGTGGGAATGTAAATGGATACAGTCACTATGGAGAACACTATGGAGTTTCCTTAGAAAAACTAGAAATAGAATTACCATCGGATCCTGCAATCCCACTTCTGGGAATAGACCCAGAGAAAACCATAAATCAAAAAGGCACATTCACCACAATGTTCATTGCAGCACTATTTACAAAGGCCAGGTAATGGAAGCAACCTAAATGCCCTCACACAGATGAATGGATAAAGATGTGGTACATGTATAAAATGGAATATTACTCAACCATAAAAAGGAATCAAACTGGGTCATTTGTAGAGACATCGATGGATCTAGAGACAGTCATACAGAATGAAGTAGGTCAGAAAGAGGAAAACAAATATTGTATATTAATGCATATATGTGGAACCTAAAAAATTGTACAGATGAACTGGTTTGCAGGGAAGAAATAGAGACACAGAGGTAGAGAACAAACGTATGGACACCAAGTGTGGGAAGCCATGGGGTGGTGGTGGTGGGATGAGTTGGGAGTTTGAGATTGACCTGTATACATGTATATGCATAAAATACATAACTAATAATAACCTGCTGTATATAAAAGTAAATAAAATTAAATTTCAAAATCTTAAAAAATAAAATTTAAATATAAAACAGAAAAAAGTTCTTCCCTTCACACAGATGTATTTATAGGAATGAATTATTTCCATGCTTATATCTATAAATATATAAAAGAGGAATAAAATCTAACTGGAACCATAAAAGGAAAAAAACCTGAACCCACCAGTTATACAGAGGAAAACCCTATCAGGGCACTTGTTCCAGCGGCAAACAATTCTGAAATTGGTCAGAGGTGGGAATCATCCCCATACAGCCAGCAACCCACACCCCACACAAGGAGCGTCCTCATTGCAAAGCTGGGGGATGGAGCCAAGGCATCTCTGAAAAAAGGTGAGCTGAGCCCAAGGCCAGCTGCTGCTGAACTGTTCCCACCCTTCCCAGGTAAAACACCTGAATATGTACAAGGGCTTGAAAGACTAGAGGAAGGGCTGTGGAGCCACACCAGCAACAGCACGCAGGCCAACTTGGTGCCTGCAGGCCAGCCAGGGTGGTCCTGCCCCCGGGCGCTCTTCCGGAAGCTTTCCATTGTCCTGATTGAGACACCCCACCTGTCCCGGCCCCCACTGCGTTTTTCCTTCCTCACCTCTGTCCGGAGAGAGACTCCAGCGGAACGTATGGGTGACACATCCTCTTCTTTACAGGTGGCAGCCTGGCAACTCCTGCAGAAAGGCCAGCAGTACCCCACTCACACCGGGCCACCAACAAAGCTGTGGCCCCTCATTCCCTCCCACCAGCACAGCCCCGAGACTGCTGACGGGGCAGAGAATATGGAGTCAGGCACAGCTTCAGGGGCTATTGCTGCCTGGAGCGCTGTTTATATTGACCTCAACCAGGCACAAATGGGGAGGGCCGGGCGGTAGAGTAAGGCTGCCCAGGTCAGCTAATCCACAACACTCAGGGAATCACATTGTGAAAATGGACCACACTAAGGCAGAAGAGAAGCCAAGGGAAAAAAGAACACAATGCCATTTGCACCACCGTAGATGAGTCTAGAGGTAATCACATGACTTGTAGTAAGTCAGAAAGTGAAAGACACATATCATATCATATCACTTATAGGTGTTACCTAAAAATGGATACCAGGGCAGATATTTCCACCGAGAAGGGCAATCAGAGATTCATTAAACAAACTTATGGTTCACCAATGGAAAGGTGTGAGGATTGGTTTCATTACGATATCGGGGTTAACAGACTTATACAAACACAGGTGACATATATAATCACCAAAGACCTATGGAATACCAAAAGACTACTCAACATTCTGTCATAACGTACATGGGAAAAGGATCCCAGGAAAAACAGACATCTGTATATGTGTAAAAGAACCACATCTTCCACACCTCCAACAAGCCAAACATTGTAATCAAACTTGCTGTAATAAAAAATAAAAATTAAATTGAAAACATGAACAAGAAGTAGGGAGACAAACATGAGGGCCTTTCTCCTGGCACATTCCATTCTAAATTCCAATCTACAACACAACTTCCATTGAGGCTCTGTTGCCCTAGTAACCAGAATTGGTAAGGGAGAACTGCTGCCACCTTGTGGCCGTTTCACACAACAGCAGCTTTAATCCCAGCGCTAATGGTCAGTTGATATTCAAAATCATTGCAGGCCTGTAAATGACACCTGCCCTGAAAACAAATCCTGGGGTCACATATCGACCAAAAAATTCAAAGGACGTCCATATTTCAAAACGACCGTTTCAAAAGCCATATTTTACGCACATTAGTGTTCCGCTTCTTTTTGTTTCTTTCCATGGATGGATCTAGAGACTGTCATACAGAATGAAGTAAGTCAGAAAGAGGAAAACAAATATTGTATATTAATGCATATATGTGGAACCTAAAAAATTGTACAGATGAACTGGTTTGCAGGGAAGAAATAGAGACACAGAGGTAGAGAACAAACGTATGGACACCAAGTGTGGGAAGCCATGGGGTGGTGGTGGTGGGATGAGTTGGGAGATTGAGATTGACCTGTATACATGTATATGCATAAAATACATAACTAATAATAACCTGCTGTATAAAAAAGTAAATAAAATTAAATTTCAAAATTATAAAAAATAAAATTTAAAAATAAAACAGAAAAAAGTTCTTCCCTTCTCATAGATGTATTTATAGGAATGAATTATATCCATGCTTATATCTATAAACACATAAAAGAGGAATAAATGCTAACTTGAAAAATAAAAGAAGAAAATCCTGAGCCCACCAGTTATACAGAGGAAACCCCTATCCGGACACTTGCTCCAGCGCTAAAAAATTCTGAAATTGGTCAGAGGTGGGGAATCATCTCCCATACAGCCAGCAACCCACACCCCACACAAGGAGCGTCCTCATTGCAAAGCTGGGGGACCGTGCCGAGGCATCTCTGGATAAAGGTGAGCTGAGCCACCGGCCAGCTGCTGCTGAACTGTTCCCACCCTTCCCAGGTAAAACACCTGAATATGTACAAGGGCTTGAAAGACAAGAGGAAGGGCCTTCTAGCCACACCAGCGACAGCACGCAGGCCAACTTGGTGCCTGCAGGCCAGCCAGGGTGGTCCTCGCCCCGGGCGCACTTCCGGAAGCTTTCCATTGTCCTGCCTGTGATACCCCTCCTGTCCCGGCCCCCACTGCTTTTTTCCTTCCTCACCTCGGTCCGGAGAGAAATTCCAGCGGAAGGTATGGGTGACACATCCTCTTCTTTACAGGTGGCAGCCTGGCAACTCCTGCAGAAAGGCCAGCAGAACCCCACTCACACCAGGCCACCCACAAAGCTGTGGCCCCTCATTTCCTCCCACCAGCTCTGCCGCGAGACTGCTGACGGGGCAGAGAATATGGAGTCAGGCACAGCTTCAGGGGCTATTGCTGCCTGGAGCGCTGTTTATATTGACCTCAAACAGGCACACCTGGGGAGGGCCGGCCGGCAGGGTAAGGTTGCCCAGGTCAGCTAATCCACAACCCTCAGGGAATCACATTGTTGAAAATGGACCTCGCTAAGGCAGAATAGAAGCCAAGGAAAATAAGGACACAATGCCATTTGCAGCACCGTAGATGAGTCTAGAGGTAATCACGTGACTTGTAGTAAGTCAGAAAGTGAAAGACACATATCATATCATATCACTTATAGGTGTTACCTAAAAATGGATACCAGGGCAGATATTTCCACGGAGAAGGGCAATCACAGATTCATTAAACAAAGTTATGATTCACCAATGGAAAGGTGTGAGGATTGGTTTCATTACGATATCGGGGTTAACAGACATATACAAACACAGGTGACATATATAATCACCAAAGACCTACGGAATACCAAGAGAAGACTACTCAACATTCTGTCATAATGTACCTGGAAAAAGGATCCCAGGAAGAACACACATCTGTATATGTGTAAAAGAACCACATCTTCCACACCTACAACAAGCCAAACATTGTAATCAAACTTGCTGTAATAAAAAATAAAAATTTAAATTAAAAATACGAACAAGAAGTAGGGAGACAAACTTGAGGGGCTTTCTCCTGGCACATTCCATTCTAAATTCCAATCTAGAACACGACTTCCATTGAGGCTCTGTTGCCCTATTAACCAGATTTTGTAAGGGAGAACTGCTGCCACCTTGTGGCCGTTTCACACAACAGCAGCTTTAATCCCAGCGCTAATGGTCAGTTGATATTCAAAATCATTGCAGGCCTGTAAATGACACCTGCCCTGAAAACAAATCCTGGGGTCACATATCGACCAAAAAATTCAAAGGACGTCCATATTTCAAAACGACCGTTTCAAACGGCATATTTTATGCACATTAGTGTTCTGCTTCTTTTTCTTTCTTTCTTTTTTGGTTAAAAAGCGGGGAATGGAAAAAGGCATCCCTCAGAATGGGCGAAAATAGTTGCAAACGAATCAATGGACAAAGGTTTAATCTCCAATATATATAAACAGCTCATGCAGCTTTATATTAAAAAAACAAACAACCCAACACAAAAATGGGCAGAATATCTAAAGAGACGTTTCTTCAAAGAAGACACAGAGATGGCAAAGACGCAAATGAAAAGCTGCTCAAGAGCACTAATTATTAGAGAAATGCAAATCAAAACTACAGTGAGGTATCACCTCACACCTGTTAGAATCGGCATCATCAGAAAATCTACAGACAACAAATTCTGGGGAGGGTGTGGACAAAAGGAGCCCTCTTCCACTATTGTTGGGAATGTAAATTGATACAGTCACTATGGAGAACAGTATGGAGTTTCCTTAAAAAACCTACAAATAGAAACCTTGACTTTCCCTAACCCTAACCATAGCCTGGAACGGAAACCTACCACCAACCGTGCACCTTATCTACGCGGTACACTAATCCTAATCCGTACGCTGGCACTAACCGGTGAGTCAACATGTACCCTGACACTAACACGTTACCGTACCCTCAGCTGTGCCCCAAACCTTGCCGTTGCCTATCCTTAACCTTAGCCCGGAACAGAAACCTACCATCAGCCCTACACCTTACCCTAAGCCGTACCCTAATCCTAATCCATACGTCAACACGTACCCTGACCCTAACACGTTTCCGTACCCTCACTTCTGCCATAAACCTTGCCGTTCCCTTACCTTAACCCTAGCCCGGAACGGAAAACTACCACCAACCCTACACCTTACCTTACGCCATACCCTAATCCTAATTCGTATGCTGACACTAACCTGTGCATCAACACGTACCCTGACCCTAACACGTTTCGTACCCTCACCTGTGCCCTAAACTTTGCCAGTCCCTAAACATAACCCTAGACTGGAACGGAAACCTACCACCAACCCTACACCTTACTCTATGCGGTACCCTAATCCTCATGCGTACGCTCACACTAACCCGTGAGTCAACACGTACCCTGAACCTAACACATTTCCGTACCATCACCTGTGCCCTATACCTTGCAATTCGCTATCCCTAACCCTACACCGGAATGTAAACCTACCGCCATCCGTACACCTTACTGTACGCCGTACCCTAATCCTAATGCGTACGATGACACTATTCCATGCATCAACATGCACCATGAACCTAACACGTTTCTGTACCCTCACCTGTGCCCTAAGCCTTGCCGTTCACTAACCCTAACCCTAGCCCTGAACTGAAACCCACCACCAGCCCTACACCATACCCTATGCCGTACCCTACTCCTGGCCTGTATGCTGGCACTGACCCGTGCGTCAGCACGTAGCCTGCCTCTCCCAAGTTTCCGTACCCTCACCTGTGCCCTTAGCCTTGCCGTTCCCTAACCCTAACCCTAGCCCAGAACGGAAACCCACCACCAGCCCTACACCTTACCCTACGCCGTACCCTACTCCTGGCCCATACGCTGGCACTGACCCATGCGTCAGCAGGTAGCCTGACCCTCCCACGTTTCCGTACCCTCACCTGTGCCCTAAAACTTTATGTTCCCTAACCCTAATCAAACCCCGGAATGGACACCCACCACCAGTCTTACACCTTACCCTACGCCGTACCCTACTCCTGGTCCACACCATGGCACTGACCCGTGCTTCAGCATGTAGCCTGACCCTCCCACGTTTCCGTACCCTCACCTGTGCCCTAAGCCTTGCCGTTCCCTAACCCTAACCCTACACTTTACCCTACGCCATACCCTATTCCTGGGCCGTACGCTGGCACTGACACTTGCGTCAGCACGTAGCCTGACCCTCCCACGTTTCTGTACCCTCACCTGTGCCCTAAGCCTTGCCATTCCCTAACCCTAACCCTAGCCGGGAACGGAAACCCACCACCAGCCCTACACCTTACCCTACGCCGTACCCTACTCCTGGGCCGTACACTGGAACTGACCCTTGTGTAAGCACGTAGCCTGCCACTCCCATGTTTCCATACCCTCACCTGTGCCCTAAGCCTTGCCGATCCCTAACCCTAACCCTACCCTGGAACAGAAACCCACCACCAGCCCTACACCTTACCCTACGCCGTACCCTAATTCTGGCGCGTACGCTGGCACTGACCCGTGTGTCAGCACGTAGCGTGCCTCTCCATCGTTTCCGTACCCTTACCTGTGCCCTAAGCCTTGCCATTCCCTAACCCTAACCCGGAACAGAAACCCACCAACAGCCCTACACCTTACCCTACTCCGTACCCTAATCCTGGCCCGTACACTGGCACTGAACCGTGCGTCAGCACATAGCCTGACCCTCCCACGTTTCTGTACCCTCAGCTGTGCCCTAAGCCTTGCCGTTCCCTAACCCTAACCCTAGCGCGGAATGGAAACCCACAACCAGCCCTACACCATACTTTACTCCTGACCCGTACGCTGGCACTGACACGTTTGTCAGCACGTAGCCTGCCTCTCCCATGTGTCCCTATGCTCACCTGTTCCCTAAACCTTGCCGTTCCCTAACCCTAACCTGGAACGGAAACCCACAACCAGCCCTACACGTTACCCTATGCTGTACCCTACTCCTGGCCCTTACGCTGGCACTGACACGTGCGTCAGCACACAGCCTGACCATCCCACGACCCTCCCAATACAGAAATGGGCAGAAGATCTCAAGAGACGTTTCTTCAAAGAAGACACAGAGATGGCCAAGACGCACATGAGAAGCTGCTCAAGAGCACTAATTATTAGAGAAATGCAAATCAAAACTACAATGAGGTATCACCTCACACCTGTTAGAATCGGCATCATCAGAAAATCTACAAACAACAAATTCTGGGGAGGGTATGGACAAAAGGATCCCTCTTCCACTATTGGTGGGAATGTAAATTAATAGAGTCACTATGGAGAACACTATGGAGTTTCCTTAAAAAATCTAGAAATAGAATTACCATCTGATCCAGCAATTCCACTTCTGGGCATATACCCAAAGAAAACCATAAATCAAAAAGGCACATTCACCACAATGTTCATTGCAGCACTATTTACAATAGCCAGGTAATGGAAGCAACCTAAACGCCCAAAGACAGATGAATGGATAAAGATGGGGTACATATATAAAATGGAATATTACTGGGCCATAAAAAGGAATGAATCTGGGTCATTTGTAGAGACATCGATGGATCTAGAGACTGTCATACAGAATGCAGTAAGTCAGAAAGGGGAAAACAAATATTGTATATTAATGCATATATGTGGAACCTAAAAAATTGTACAGATGAACTGGTTTGCAGGGAAGAAATAGAGACACAGAGGTAGAGAACAAACGTATGGACACCAAGTGTGGGAAGCCATGGGGTGGTGGTGGTGGGATGAGTTGTGAGATTGAGATTGACCTGTATACATGTATATGCATAAAACACATAACTAATAATAACCCGCTGTATAAAAAAGTAAATAAAATTAAATTTCAAAATTATAAAAAATAAAATTTAAAAATAAAACAGAAAAAAGTCTTCCCTTCACACAGATGTATTTATAGGAATGAATTATTTCCATGCTTATACCTATAAATACATAAAAGAGGAATAAAAGCTAACTTGAACCATAAACGAAGAAAAACCTGAACCGACCAGTTATACAGAGAAAAACACTATCAGGGCACTTGCTCCAACGGTAAACAATATTGAAATTGTTCAGAGGTGGGGAATCATCTCCCATACAGCCAGCAACCCACACCCCACACAAGGAGCTTCCTCATTGCAAAGCGAGGGGCCCGAGCCAAGGCATCTCTGAACAAAGGTGAGCTGAGCCCCAGGCCAGCTGTTGCTGAACTGTTCCCACCCTTCCCAGGTAAATCACCTGAATATGTACAAGGGCTTGAAAGACTAGAGGAAGGGCCGTGGAGCCACACCAGCGACAGCACGCAGGCCAACTTGGTGCCTGCAGGCCAGCCAGGGTGGTCCTGGCCCCGGGCGCTCTTCCGGAAGCTTTCCATTGTCCTGCCTGAGATACCCCACTTGTCCCGGCCCCCACTGCTTTTTTCCTTCCTCACCTCTGTCCGGAGAGAAATTCCAGCGGAAGGTATGGGTGACACATCCTCCTCCTTACAGGAGGCAGCCTGGCAACTCCTTCAGAAAGGCCAGCAGAACCCCACTCACACCGGGCCACCAACAAAGCTGTGGCCCCTCACTCCCTCCCACCAGCACAGCCCCGAGACTGCTCACGGGGCAGAGAATATGGAGGCAGGCACAGCTTCAGGGGCTATTGCTGCATGGAGCGCTGTTTATATATTGACCTCAACCAGGCACACCTGGGAAGGGCCGGCCGGCAGGATAAGGCTGCCCACGTCAGCTAATCCACAACACGCAGGGAAGCACATTGTTGAAAAGGGACATCGCTAAGTCAGAATAGAATGCAAGGAAAAAAAGGACACAATGCCTTTTGTAGCACCGTAGATGAGTCTAGAGGTAATCACGTGACATGTAGTAAGTCAGAAAGTGAAAGACACATATCATATCATATCACTTATAGGTGTTACCTAAAAATGGATACCAGGGCAGATATTTCCACCGAGAAGGGCAATCAGAGATTCATTAAACAAACTTATGGTTCACCAATGGAAAGTTGTGAGGATTGGTTTCATTACGATATCGGGGTTAACAGACTTATACAAACACAGGTGACATATATAATCACCAAAGACCTACGGAATACCAAAAGACTACTCAACATTCTGTCATAAGGTACATGGGAAAAGGATCCCAGGAAAAACCGACATCTGTATATGTGTAAAAGAACCACATCTTCCACACCTACAACAAGCCAAACATTGTAATCAAACTTGCTGTAATAAAAAATAAAAATTAAATTAAAAACACGAACAAGAAGTAGGGAGACAAACTTGAGGGGTTTACTCCTGGCACATTCCATTCTAAATTCCAATCTAGAACACGACTTCCATTGAGGCTCTGTTGCCCTAGTTAGCAGAATTGGTAAGGGGGAACTGCTGCCACCTTGTGGCCGTTTCACACAACAGCAGCTTTAATCCCAGCGCTAATGGTCAGTTGATATTCAAAATCATTGCAGGCCTGTAAATGACACCTGCCCTGAAAACAAATTCTGGGGTCACATATCGACCAAAAAATTCAAAGGACGTCCATATTTCAAAACGACCGTTTCAAAAGGCATATTTTACGCACATTAGTTTTCTACTTCTTTTTCTTTTTTTTCTTTTTTGGTTAAAAAAACGGGAAAGGAAAAAGACATCCCTCAAAAGGGGCGAAAATAGTTGCAAACGAATCAATGGACAAAGGTTTAATCTCCAATATATATAAACAGCTCATGCTGCTTAATATTAAAAAAACAAACAACCCAATACAAAAATGGGCAGATCTAAAGAGACGTTTCTTCAAAGAAGACACAGAGATGGCCAAGACGCACATGAAAAGCTGTTCAACAGCACTAATTATTAGAGAAATGCAAATCAAAACTACAATGAGGTATCACCTCACACCTGTTAGAATCGGCATCATCAGAAAATCTACAAACAACAAATTCTGGGGAGGGTGTGGACAAAAGGAGACCTCTTCCACTATTGGTGGGAATGTAAATTGATACACTCACTATGGAGAACACTATGGAGTTTCCTAAAAAAACTAGAAATAGAATTACCATCTGATCCAGCAATCCCAATTCTGCTCATATACCCAAAGAAAACCATAAATCAGAAAGGCACATTCACCACAATGTTCATTGCAGCACTATTTACAAAGGCCAGGTAATGGAAGCAACCTAAATGCCCACACACAGATGAATGGATAAAGATGTGCTACATGTATAAAATGGAATATTACTCAGCCATAAAAAGGAATGAAACCGGGTCATTTGTAGAGACATCGATGGATCTAGAGACAGTCATACAGAATGAAGTAAGTCAGAAAGAGGAAAACAAATATTGTATAATAATGCATATATGTGGAACCTACGAAATTTTACAGAGGAACTGGTTTGCAGGGAAGAAATAGAGACACAGATGTAGAGAACAAACGTATGGACACCAAGTGTGGGAAGCCATGGGGTGGTGGTGGTGGGATGACTTGGGAGATTGGGATTGACCTGCATACATGTATATGCATAAAATACATAACTAATAATAACCTGCTGTATAAAAAAATAAATAAAATTAAATTTCAAAATTTTAAAAAATAAAATTTAAAAATAATACAGAAAAAATTTCTTCCCTTCACACAGATGTATTTATAGGAAAGTATTATTTCCATGCTTATATCTAGAAATACATAAAAGAGGAATAAAAGCTAACGTGAACCATAAAAGAAGAAAAACATGAACCCACCAGTTATACTGAGGAAAACCCTATCAGGGCACTTGTTCCAACGGTAAACAATATTGAAATTGATCAGAGGTGGGGAATCATCTCCCATAGAGCCATCAACACACACCCCACACAAGGAGCGTCCTCATTGCAAAGCTGGGTGACCGAGCCGAGGCATCTCTGAATAAAGGTGAGCTGAGCCCCAGGTCAGCTGCTGCTGAACTGTTCCCACCCTTCCCAGGTAAAACACCTGAATATGTACAAGGGCTTGAAAGACTAGAGGAAGGGCCGTGGAGCCACACCAGCGACAGCACGCAGGTCAACTTGGTGCCTGCAGGCCAGCCAGGGTGGTCCTGGCCCCGGGCGCTCTTCCGGAAGCTTTCCATTGTCCTGCCTGAGATACCCCTCTTGTCCCGGCCCCCACTGCATTTTTCCTTCCTCACCTCGGTCCGGAGAGAAATTCCAGCGGAAGGTATGGGTGACACATCCTCCTCTTTACAGGAGGCAGCCTGGCATCTCCTGCAGAAAGGCCAGCAGAACCCCACTCACACCGGGCCACCAACAAAGCTGTGGCCCCTCACTCCCTCCCACCAGCACAGCCCCAAGACTGCTCACGGGGCAGAGAATATGGAGGCAGGCACAGCTTCAGGGGCTATTGCTGCCTGGAGCGCTGTTTATATTGACCTCAACCAGGCAGACCTGGGGAGGGCCGGCCGGCAGGGTAAGGCTGCCCAGGTCAGCTAATCCACAACCCTCAGGGAATCACATTGTTGAAAATGGACCTCGCTAAGGCAGAATAGAAGCCAAGGAAAATAAGGACACAATGCCATTTGCAGCACCGTAGATGAGTCTAGAGGTAATCACGTGACATGTAGTAAGTCAGAAAGTGAAAGACACATATCATATCATATCACTTATAGGTTTTACCTAAAAATGGATACCAGGGCAGATATTTCCACGGAGAAGGGCAATCACATATTCATTAAACAAACTTATGGTTCACCAATGGAAAGGTTTGAGCATTGGTTTCATTACGATATCGGGGTTAACAGACTTATACAAACACAGGTGACATATATAATCACCAAAGACCTACGGAATACCAAAAGACTACTCAACATTCTGTCATAACGTACATGGGAAAAGGATCCCAGGAAAAACCGACATCTGTATATGTGTAAAAGAACCACATCTTCCACACCTACAACAAGCCAAACATTTTAATCAAACTTGCTGTAACAAAAAATATAAATTAAATTAAAAACACGAACAAGAAGTTGGGAGACTAACTTGAGGGGCTTTCTCCTGGCACATTCCATTCTAAATTCCAATCTAGAACACGACTTCCATTGAGGCTCTGTTGCCCTAGTAACCAGAATTGGTAAGGGAGAACTGCTGCCACCTTGTGGCCGTTTCACACAACAGCAGCTTTAATCCCAGCGCTAATGGTCAGTTGATATTCAAAATCATTGCAGGCCGGAAAATGACACCTGCCCTGAAAACAAATCCTGGGGTCACATATCGACCAAAAAATTCAAAGGACGTCCATATTTCAAAACGACCGTTTCAAAAGCCATATTTTACGCACATTAGTGTTCTTCTTCTTTTTGTTTCTTTACTTTTTGGTTAAAAAAACGGGAATGGAAAAAGGCATCCCTCAGAATGGGCGAAAATCGTTGAAAACGAATCAATGGACAAAGGTTTAATCTCCAATATATAAACAGCTCATGCAGCTTAATATTAAAAAAAACAAAAAACCCAATACAAAAATGGGCAGTAGATCTAAAGAGACGTTTCTTCAAAGACGACACAGAGATGGCCAAGACGCACATGAAAAGCTGCTGAAGAGCACTAATTATTAGAGAAATGCAAATCGAAACTACAATGAGGTATCACCTCACACCTGTTAGAATCGGCATCATCAGAAAATCTACAAAAAACAAATTCTGGGGAGGGTGTGGACAAAAGGATCCCTCTTCCACTATTGGTGGGAATGTAAATTGATACAGTCACTATGGAGAACACTATGGAGTTTCCTTAAAAAAACTAGAAATAGAATTACCATCTGATCCTGCAATCCCACTTCTGGGAATAGACCCAGAGAAAACCATAAATCAAAAAGGCACATTCACCACAATGTTCATTGCAGCACTATTTACAAAGGCCAGGTAATGGAAGCAACCTAAATGCCCTCACACAGATGAATGGATAAAGATGTGGTACATGTATAAAATGGAATATTACTCAACCATAAAAAGGAATGAAACTGGGTCATTTGTAGAGACATCGATGGATCTAGAGACAGTCATACAGAATGAAGTAGGTCAGAAAGAGGAAAACAAATATTGTATATTAATGCATATATGTGGAACCTAAAAAATGGTACAGATGAACTGGTTTGCAGGGAAGAAATAGAGACACAGAGGTAGAGAACAAACGTATGGACACCAAGTGTGGGAAGCCATGGGGTGGTGGTGGTGGGATGAGTTGGGAGTTTGAGATTGACCTGTATACATGTATATGCATAAAATACATAACTAATAATAACATGCTGTATATAAAAGTAAATAAAATTAAATTTCAAAATCTTAAAAAATAAAATTTAAATATAAAACAGAAAAAAGTACTTCCCTTCACACAGATGTATTTATAGGAATGAATTATTTCCATGCTTATATCTATAAATATATAAAAGAGGAATAAAATCTAACTGGAACCATAAAAGGAAAAAAACCTGAACCCACCAGTTATACAGAGGAAAACCCTATCAGGGCACTTGCTCCAGCGGCAAACAATTCTGAAATTGGTCAGAGGTGGGAATCATCCCCATACAGCCAGCAACCCACACCCCACACAAGGAGCGTCCTCATTGCAAAGCTGGGGACCGAGCCAAGGCATCTCTGAAAAAAGGTGAGCTGAGCCCAAGGCCAGCTGCTGCTGAACTTTTCCCACCCTTCCCAGGAAAAACACCTGAATATGTACAAGGGCTTGAAAGACTAGAGGAAGGGCCGTGGAGCCACACCAGCAACAGCACGCAGGCCAACTTGGTGCCTGCAGGCCAGCCAGGGTGGTCCTGCCCCCGGGCGCTCTTCCGGAAGCTTTCCATTGTCCTGCCTGAGATACCACACCTGTCCCGGCCCCCACTGCGTTTTTCCTTCCTCACCTCTGTCCGGAGAGAGACTCCAGCGGAACGTATGGGTGACACATCCTCTTCTTTACAGGTGGCAGCCTGGCAACTCCTGCAGAAAGGCCAGCAGTACCCCACTCACACCGGGCCACCAACAAAGCTGTGGCCCCTCATTCCCTCCCACCAGCACAGCCCCGAGACTGCTGACGGGGCAGAGAATATGGAGTCAGGCACAGCTTCAGGGGCTATTGCTACCTGGAGCGCTGTTTATATTGACCTCAACCAGGCACAAATGGGGAGGGCCGGGCGGTAGAGTAAGGCTGCCCAGGTCAGCTAATCCACAACACTCAGGGAATCAAATTGTTGAAAATGGACCACACTAAGGCAGAAGAGAAGCCAAGGAAAAAAAGAACACAATGCCATTTGCACCACCGTAGATGAGTCTAGAGGTAATCACATGACTTGTAGTAAGTCAGAAAGTGAAAGACACATATCATATCATATCACTTATAGGTGTTACCTAAAAATGGATACCAGGGCAGATATTTCCACCGAGAAGGGCAATCAGAGATTCATTAAACAAACTTATGGTTCACCAATGGAAAGGTGTGAGGATTGGTTTCATTATGATATCGGGGTTAACAGACTTATACAAACACAGGTGACATATATAATCACCAAAGACCTACGGAATACCAAAAGACTACTCAACATTCTGTCATAACGTACATGGGAAAAGGATCCCAGGAAAAACAGACATCTGTATATGTGTAAAAGAACCACATCTTCCACACCTCCAACAAGCCAAACATTGTAATCAAACTTGCTGTAATAAAAAATAAAAATTAAATTGAAAACATGAACAAGAAGTAGGGAGACAAACATGAGGGGCTTTCTCCTGGCACATTCCATTCTAAATTCCAATCTACAACACGACTTCCATTGAGGCTCTGTTGCCCTAGTAACCAGAATTGGTAAGGGAGAACTGCTGCCACCTTGTGGCCGTTTCACACAACAGCAGCTTTAATCCCAGCGCTAATGGTCAGTTGATATTCAAAATCATTGCAGGCCTGTAAATGACACCTGCCCTGAAAACAAATCCTGGGGTCACATATCGACCAAAAAATTCAAAGGACGTCCATATTTCAAAACGACCGTTTCAAAAGCCATATTTTACGCACATTAGTGTTCCGCTTCTTTTTGTTTCTTTCCATGGATGGATCTAGAGACTGTCATACAGAATGAAGTAAGTCAGAAAGAGGAAAACAAATATTGTATATTAATGCATATATGTGGAACCTAAAAAATTGTACAGATGAACTGGTTTGCAGGGAAGAAATAGAGACACAGAGGTAGAGAACAAACGTATGGAAACCAAGTGTGGGAAGCCATGGGGTGGTGGTGGTGGGATGAGTTGGGAGATTGAGATTGACCTGTATACATGTTTATGCATAAAATACATAACTAATAATAACCAGCTGTATAAAAAAGTAAATAAAATTAAATTTCAAAATTATAAAAAATAAAATTTAAAAATAAAACAGAAAAAAGTTCTTCCCTTCACACAGATGTATTTATAGGAATGAATTATTTCCATGCTTATATCTATAAATACATAAAATAGGAATAAAAGCTAACTTGAAACATAAACGAAGAAAAACCTGAACCGACCAGTTATACAGAGAAAAACACTATCAGGGCACTTGCTCCAACGGTAAACAATATTGAAATTGTTCAGAGGTGGGGAATCATCTGCCATAGAGCCAGCAACCCACACCCCACACAAGGAGCTTGTCCCGGCTCCCACTGCTTTTTTCCTTCCTCACCTCTGTCCGGAGAGAAATTCCAGCGGAAGGTATGGGTGACACATCCTCTTCCTTACAGGAAGCAGCCTGGCAACTCCTTCAGAAAGGCCAGCAGAACACCACTCACACAGGGCCACCAACAATGCTGTGGCCCCTCACTCCCTCCCACCAGCACAGCCCCGAGACTGCTCACGGAGCAGAGAATATGGAGGCAGGCACAGCTTCAGGGGCTATTGCTGCATGGAGCGCTGTTTATATTGACCTCAACCAGGAACACCTGGGGAGGGCCGGCCGGCAGGATAAGGCTGCCCACGTCAGCTAATCCACAACCCGCAGGGAAGCACATTGTTGAAAAGGGACCTCGCTAAGTCAGAATAGAAGGCAAGGAAAAAAAGGACACAATGCCTTTTGCAGCACCGTAGATGAGTCTAGAGGTAATCACGTGACATGTAGTAAGTCAGAAAGTGAAAGACACATATCATATCATATCACTTATAGGTGTTACCTAAAAATGGATACCAGGGCAGATATTTCCACCGAGAAGGGCAATCAGAGATTCATTAAACAAACTTATGGTTCACCAATGGAAAGGTGTGAGGATTGGTTTCATTACGATATCGGGGTTAACAGACTTATACAAACACAGGTGACATATAAAATCACCAAAGACCTACGGAATACCAAAAGACTACTCAACATTCTGTCATAAGGTACATGGGAAAAGGATCCCAGGAAAAACCGACATCTGTATATGTGTAAAAGAAGCACATCTTCCACACCTACAACAAGCCAAACATTGTAATCAAACTTGCTGTAATAAAAAATAAAAATTAAATTAAAAACACGAACAGGAAGTAGGGAGACAAACTTGGGGGGTTTTCTCCTGGCACATTCCATTCTAAATTCCAATCTAGAACACGACTTCCATTGAGGCTCTGTTGCCCTAGTAACCAGAATTGGTAAGGGAGAACTGCTGCCACCTTGTGGCCGTTTCACACAACAGCAGCTTTAATTCCAGGGTTCATGGTCAGTTGATATTCAAAATCATTGCAGGCCTGTAAATGACACCTGCCCTGAAAACAAAGTCTGGGGTCACATATCGACCAAAAAATTCAAAGGACGTCCATATTTCAAAACGACCGTTTCAAAAGGCATATTTTACGCATATTAGTTTTCTACTTCATTTTCTTTTTTTCTTTTTTGGTTAAAAAAACGGGAAAGGAAAAAGACATCCCTCAAAAGGGGCGAAAATAGTTGCAAACGAATCAATGGACAAAGGTTTAATCTCCAATATATATAAACAGCTCATGCAGCTTAATATTAAAAAAAACAAACAACCCAATACAAAAATGGGCAGATCTAAAGAGACGTTTCTTCAAAGAAGACACAGAGATGGCCAAGACGCACATGAAAAGCTGTTCAACAGCACTAATTATTAGAGAAATGCAAATCAAAACTACAATGAGGTATCACCTCACACCTGTTAGAATCGGCATCATCAGAAAATCTACAAACAACAAATTCTGGGGAGGGTGTGGACAAAAGGAGACCTCTTCCACTATTGGTGGGAATGTAAATTGATACACTCACTATGGAGAACACTATGGAGTTTCCTTAAAAAAACTAGAAATAGAATTACCATCTGATACAGCAATCCCACTTCTGCTCATATATCCAAAGAAAACCATAAATCAGATAGGCACATTCACCACAATGTTCATTGCAGCACTATTTACAAAGGGCAGGTAATGGAAGCAACCTAAATGCCCACACACAGATGAATGGATAAAGATGTGCTACATGTATAAAATGGAATATTACTCAGCCATAAAAAGGAATGAAACCGGATCATTTGTAGAGACAGCGATGGATCTAGAGACTGTCATACAGAATGAAGTAAGTCAGAAAGAGGAAAACAAATATTGTATATTAATGCATATATGTGGAACCTACGAAATTTTACAGAGGAACTGGTTTGCAGGGAAGAAATAGAGACACACATGTAGAGAACAAACGTATGGACACCAAGTGTGGAAAGCCATGGGGTGGTGGTGGTGGGATGAGTTGGGAGATTGGGATTGACCTGCATACATGTATATGCATAAAATACATAACTAATAATAACCTGCTGTATGAAAAAATAAATAAAATTAAATTTCAAAATTTAAAAAAATAAAATTTAAAAATAATACAGAAAAAGTTTCTTCCCTTCACACAGATGTATTTATAGGAAAGTAATATTTCCATGCTTATATCTATAAATACATAAAAGAGGAATAAAAGCTAACGTGAACCATAAAAGAAGAAAAAGCTGAACCCACCAGTTATACAGAGGAAACCCCTATCAGGGCACTTGTTCCAACGGTAAATAATATTGAAATTGTTCAGAGGTGGGGAATCATCTCCCATACAGCCATCAACACACACCCCACACAAGGAGCGTCCTCATTGCAAAGCTGGGTGAACGAGCCGAGGCATCTCTGAATAAAGGTGTGCTGAGCCCCAGGTCAGCTGCTGCTGAACTGTTCCCACCCTTCCCAGGTAAAACACCTGAATATGTACATGGGCTTGAAAGACTAGAGGAAGGGCCATGGAGCCACACCAGCGACAGCACGCAGGTCAACTTGGTGCCTGCAGGCCAGCCAGGGTGGTCCTGGCCACGGGCACTCTTCCAGAAGCTTTCCATTGTCCTGCCTGAGATACCCACCCTGTCCCGGGCCCCACTGCTTTTTTCCTTCGTCACCTCAGTCCGGAGAGAAATTCCAGCGGAAGGTATGGGTGACACATCCTCCTCTTTACAGGAGGCAGCCTGGCATCTCCTGAAGAAAGGCCAGCAGAACCCCACTCACACCAGGCCACCAACAAAGCTGTGGCCCCTCACTCCCTCCCACCAGCACAGCCCCGAGACTGCTCACGGGGCAGAGAATATGGAGGCAGGCACAGCTTCAGGGGCTATTGCTGCATGGAGCGCTGTTTATATTGACCTCAACCAGGCACACCTGGGGAGGGCCGGCCGGCAGGATAAGGCTGCCCACGTCAGCTAATCCACAACCCGCAGGGAAGCACATTGTTGAAAAGGGACCTCGCTAAGTCAGAATAGAAGGCAAGGAAAAAAAGGACACAATGCCTTTTGCAGCACCGTAGATGAGTCTAGAGGTAATCACGTGACATGTAGTAAGTCAGAAAGTGAAAGACACATATCATATCATATCACTTATAGGTGTTACCTAAAAATGGATACCAGGGCAGATATTTCCACCGAGAAGGGCAATCAGAGATTCATTAAACAAACTTATGGTTCACCAATGGAAAGTTGTGAGGATTGGTTTCATTACGATATCGGGGTTAACAGACTTATACAAACACAGGTGACATATATAATCACCAAAGACCTACGGAATACCAGGAGACTACTCAACATTCTGTTATAACGTACATGGGAAAAGGATCCCAGGAAAAACAGACGTCTGTATATGTGTAAAAGAACCACATCTTCCACACCTAAAACAAGCCAAACATTGTAATCAAACTTGCTGTAATAAAAAATAAAAAAATTAAATTAAAAACACGAACAAGAAGTAGGGAGACAAACTTAAGGGGCTTTCTCCTGTCACATTCCATTCTAAATTCCAATCTAGAACAGGACTTCCATTGAGGCTCTGTTGCCCTAGTAACCAGAATTGGTAAGGGAGAACTGCTGCCACCTTGTGGCCGTTTCACACAACAGCAGCTTTAATCCCAGCTCTCATGGTCAGTTGATATTCAAAATCATTGCAGGCCTGTAAATGACACCTGCCCTGAAAACAAATCCTGGGGTCACATGTCGACCAAAAAATTTAAAGGACGTCCATATTTCAAAACGACCGTTTCAAAAGGCATATTTTATGCACATTAGTGTTCTGCTTCTTTTTCTTTCTTTCTTTTTTGGTTAAAAACACGGGAATGGAAAAAGGCATCCCTCAGAAGGGGCGAAAATAGTTGCAAACGAATCAATGGACAAAGGTTTAATCTCCAATATATATAAACAGCTCATGCAGCTTATTAAAAAAACAAACAACCCTATACAAAAATGGGCAGAAGATCTAAAGAGACGTTTCTTCAAAGAAGACACAGAGATGGCCAAGACGCACATGAAAAGCTGCTCAAGAGCACTAATTATTAGAGAAATGCAAATCAAAACTACAATGAGGTATCACCTCACACCTGTTAGAATCGGCATCATCAGAAAATCTACAAACAAATTCTGGGGAGGGTGTGGACAAAAGGAGCCCTCTTCCACTATGGTGGGAATGTAAATTGATACAGTCACTATGGAGAACAGTATGGAGTTTCCTTAAAAGAACTAGAAATAGAAACCTTGACTTTCCCTAACCCTAACCATAGCCCGGAACGGAATCCTACCACCAACCCTACACCTTATCTATGCCGTACACTAATCCTAATCCGTACGCTGGCACTAACCAGTGAGTCAACACGTACCCTGACCCTAACACGATTCCATACCCACAGCTGTGCCCTAAAACTTGTCGTTGCCTATCCTTAACCTTAGCCCGGAACGGAAACCTAACATCAGCCCTACACCTTACCCTAAGCTGTACCCTAATCCTAATTCATACATCAACACGTACCCTGACCCTAACACGTTTCCGTACCCTCACCTCTGCCATAAACCTTGCCGTTCCCTAACCCTAACCCTAGCCCGGAACGGAAACCTACCACCAACCCTACACCTTACCTTACGCCGTACCCTAATCCTAATTCGTATGCTGACACTAACCTGTGCATCAACACATACCCGGACCCTAACACGTTTCGTACCCTCACCTGTGCCCTAAACTTTGCCGGTCCCTAAACATAACCCTAGACTGGAACGGAAACGTACCACCAACCCTACACCTTACTCTATGCGGTACCCTAATCCTCATGCGTATGCTGACACTAACCCGTGAGTCAACACGTACCCTGAACCTAACACATTTCTGTACCATCACCTGTGCCCAAAACCTTGCAATTCGCTAACCCTAACCCTACAACGGAATGGAAACCTACCGCCCTCCGTACACCTTACCCTACGCCGTACCCTAATCCTAATGCGTATGATGACACTATTCCATGTATCAACATGTATCATGACCCTAACACGTTTCTGTACCGTCACCTGTACCCTAAACCTTGCCGTACCCTAACACTAACCCTAGCCCAGAATGGAAAACTACCACAAACCGTACAGCATACCCTACACGGTACCCTAATCCTAATCCGTACACTGACACTAACACGTGCGTCAACACGTACACTGACCCTAACACTTTTCCGTTCCCTCACCTGTGCCCTAAACCGTGCCGTTGCCTAACCCTAACCCTAGCCCAAAACGGAAACCTACCACCAACCCTACACGTTACTCTACGCCATACCCTAATCATAATCCGAGCGTCAACACGTACCCTGACCCTAACACATTTCCGTACCCTCACCTATGCCCTAAACCTTGCCGTTCCATAACACTAACCCTAGCCTGGAACGGAAACCTACCACCAACCCTAGACCTTAACCTACGAAGGACCATAAACCTACTCCGTACGCTGACACTAACACATGCGTCAACACTTACCCTGACCCTAACACGTTTCCGTACCTTCACCTGTGACCTAAACCTTGCCATTCCCTAACCCTAACCCTAGACCACAATGGAAACCTACCACCAAGCCTACACCTTACCCTAAGCCGTACCCTAATGCTAATCCATATGTCAACACGTACCCTGACACGAACACGTTTCCATACCCTCATCTGTGCCCAAAACCTTGCCGTTCCCTAACACTAACCCTAGCCTGAAAAGGAAACCTACCACCAACCATAAACTTTACCCTATGCCGCACCATAATCCTCATCTGTACGTTCACACTAACCCGTGCGTCACCATAATCCTCATCTGTACGTTCACACTAACCAGTGCGTCAACACGTACCCTGAGCCTAACACGTTTCGATACCCTCACGTGTGCCCTAAACCTTGCCGTTCCCGAACCCTAACCCTAGCCCAGAACGGAAACCCACCACCAGCCCTACACCTTACCCTACGACGTACACTACTCCTGGCCCGTACGCTGGCACTGACCCGTGCGTCAGCACATAGCCTGACTCTCCCACGTTTCCGTACCCGCACCTGTGCCCTAAGACTTGCCGTTCCCTAACCCTAACCCTAGCCCGGAAAGGAAGCCCACCACCAGCCCTACACCTTTCCCTACGCCGTAGCCTACGACTGGCCCATACGCTGGCACTGACACGTGTGTCAGCACGTAGCATGACCCTCCCACGTTTCCATACCCTCACCTGTGCCCTAAGCCTTGACATTCCCTAACCCTAACCCTAGCCCGGAAAGGAAACCAACCACCAGCCCTACACCTTACCCTACGTTGTTGCCTACTCCTGGCCTGTACGCTGGCACTGACCCGTGCGTCAGCACATAGCCTGACCCTCCACCATTTCCGTACCCTCAACTGTGCCCTAAGTCTTGTCCTTCCCTAACCCTAACCCTAGCCCAGAACAGAAACCCACCACCAGCCCTACAGCTTACCCTACGCCGTAGCCTAATCCTGGCCCGTACGCTGGCACTGATCCGTGTGTCAGCACGTAGCCTGACCTTCCCACGTTCCCGTACCCTCACCTGTGTCCTAAGCCTTGCCGTTCCATAACCCTAACCATAACCCCAAACGGAAACCCACCACCAGCCCTAAACCTTACCCTACGCCGTACCCTACACCTGGCCCGTACGCTGGCACTGATCCGTGCGTCAGCATGTAGCCTAACCCTCCCACTTTTCCTTACCCTCACCTGTTCCCTAAGCCTTGCCGATCCCTAACTCTAACCCTAGCCCGGAACGGAGACCCACCACCAGCCCTACACCCTACCCTACGTCGTAGCCTACTGCTGGCCCGTAAGCTGGCACTCTCCCATGTGTCAGCCCGTAGCCTGCCTCTCCCACGTTTCCGTACCCTCACCTGTGCCCTAAGCCTTGCAGTTCCCTACCTCTAACCCTAGCCCGGAACTGAAACCACCACCAGCCCTACACATTACGCTATGCCGTACCCTACTCCTGGCCCGTACGCTGGCACTGACCCATTCTTCAGCACGTATCCTGACCCTCCCACGTTTCCGTACCCTCACCTGTGTCCTAAGCCTTAACGTTCCCTAACCCTAACCCTAGACCGGAATGGACACCCACCACCGCCCTTACACCATACCCAACGCCGTACCCTACTCCTGGTCCACACCCTGGCACTGACCCGTTCTTTAGCATGTAGCCTGACCCTCCCACGTTTCCGTACCCTCACCTGTGCCCTAAGCCTTGCCGCTCCCTAATCCTAACACTAGCCCGGAATGGACACCCTCCACCAGCCTTACACTTTACCCTACGCCGTACCCTACTCCTGGTCCATTCCCAGGCATTGAACCGTGCTTCAGCATGTAGCCTAACCCTCCCACGTTTCCGTACCCTCACCTGTGCCCTAAGCCTTGCCTTTCCCTATCCCTAACCCTAGCCCGGAACGGAAACCCACCACAAAACCTAAACCTTAACGTACGCCGTAGACTATTCCTGACCCGTACGCTGGCAGTGACCCTTGCGTCAGCACATAGCCTGCCTCTGCCACGTTTCCATACCCTCACCTGTGCACTAAGCCTTGCCGTTCCCTAACTCTAACCTGGAACGGAAACCCACAACCAGCCCTACACCAAACCCAATGCCGTACACGAATCCTGGCGCGTACGCTGGCAAAGACCCGTGCGTCATCACGTAGCCTGACCCGCCCACGTTGCCGTACCCTCACCTGTGCCCTAAGCCTTGCCGTTCCCTAACCCTAACCCTACACCTAACCCTACGCCATACCCTACACTTGGCCCATACGCTGGCACTGACCCGTGCGTCAGCACGTAGCCTGACCCTCCCACTTTTCCGTACCATCTTCTGTGCCCTAAGCTTTGCCGTTCCCTAACCCTAAAACTAGCCTGGAACGGAAACCCACCACCAGCCCTAAACCTTACCCTACGCCGTACCCTAATCCTGCCCCGTACGCTGGCACTGACCCGTGCGTCAGCACATAGCCTGCCACTCCTACGTTTCCGTACCCTCACCTGTGCCCTAAGCCTTGCCGTTCCCTAACCCTAACCCTAGCCCGAAACGGTATCTCACAACCAGCCCTACTCCTTACCCTACGCCGTTCCCTATTCCTGGCCCGTATGCTGGCACTGACCCGTGCGTCAGCACATAGCCGGACCCTCCCACGTTTCCGTACCCTCACCTGTGCCCTAAGCATTGTCATTACCTAACCCTAACCCTAGCACGGAATGGAAACCACCACCAGACCTACACCTTACCCTACGCAGTACCCTACTCCTGGCCCTTACGCTGGCACTGACACGTGTGTGAGCACATAGCCTTACCCTCCAACCACCCTCCCAATACAGAAATGGTCCGAAGATCTCATGAGACGATCCTTCAAAGAAGACACAGACATTGCCAAGACGCAGATGAAAAGCTGCTCAACATCACTAATTATTAGAGAAATGCAAATCAAAACTACAATGAGGGGGCTTCCCTGGTGGCGCAGTGGTTAAGAATCCGCCTGCCGATGCAGGGGACACGGGTACTTGCCCCGGTCCGGGAAGATCCCACATGTCGCGGAGCAGCTGGGCCCATGAGACATGGCCACTGAGCCTGCGCGTCCGGAGCCTGTGCTCCACAACGGGAGAGGCCACAAGAGTGAGAGGCCCGCGTACCACAAAAAAATAAATAAATAAATAAATAAATAAAACTACAATGAGGTATCACCTCACACATGTTAGAATCGGCATCATCAGAAAACCTACAAACAACAAATTCTGGGGAGGGTGTGGACAAAAGGAGCCCTCTTCCACTATTGGTGGGAATGTAAATTGATACAGTCACTATGGAGAACAGTGTGGAGTTTCCTTAAAAAAACTAGAAATAGAATTACAATCTGATCCAGCAATCGCACTTCTGGGCATATACCCAGAGAAAACCATAAATCAAAAAGGCACATTCACCACAATGTTTATTGCAGCACTATTTACAAAGGCCAGGTAAGGGAGCAAACTAAATACCCACAAACAGATGAATGGGTAAAGATGTGGTACATATATAAAATGGAATATTACTCGGCCATAAAAAGAAATGAAACTGGGTCATTTGTAGAGACATCGATGGATCTAGAGACTGTCATACAGAATGAAGTAAGTCAGAAAGAGGAAAACAAATATTGTATATTAATGCATATAAGTGGAACCTAAAAAGTGGTACAGATGAACTGGTTTGCAGGGAAGAAATAGAGACACAGGTAGAGAACAAACTTATGGACACCAAGTGTGGGAAGCCATGGGGTGGTAGAGGTGGGATGAGTTGGGAGATTGGGATTGGCCTGCATACATGCATATGCATAAAATACATAACTAATAATAACCTGCTGTATAAAAAAATAAAACTAAATTTCAAAATTTAAAAAAATAAAATTTAAAAATAAAAGAGAAAAAAGTTCTTCCCTTCACACAGATGTATTTATAGGAATGTATTATTTCCATGCTTATATCTATAAATACATAAAAGAGGTATAAAATCTAACTTGAACCATAAACGAAAAAAAACCTGAACCCACCAGTTATACAGAGGAAAGCCCTATCAGGGAACTTGCTCCAGCGGTAAACAATTCTGAAATTGGTCAGAGGTGGGGAATCATCTCCCATACAGCCAGCAACCCACCCCGCATGCAAGGAGCATCCTCATTGCAAAGCTGGGGTACCGTGCCGAGGCATCTCTGAATAAATGTGAGCTGAGCCCCAGGCCAGCTGCAGCTGAACTGTTCCCACCCTTCCCAGGTAAAACACCTGAATATGTACAAGGGCATGAAATCCTAGAGGAAGGGCCGTGGAGCCACACCAGCGACAGCACACAGGCCAACTTGGTGCCTGCAGGCGAGGCAGGATGGTCCTGACCCTGGGCGCTCTTCTGGAAGCTTTCCATTTCCCTGCCTGAGATAACCCTCCTGTCCCGGACACCACCCCTTTTTTTCCTTCCTTACCTCAGCCCGGTGAGAAATTCCAGTGGAACTTATGTGTGACACATCCTCTTCTTCACAGGTGGCAGCCTGGCAACTCCTGCACAAAGTGCAGCAGAGCCCCACACACACCGGGCCACCCACAAAGCCGTGGCCCCTCACAAGCTCCCACCAGCAGAGCCCCGAGACTGCTGACGGGGCAGAGAATATGGAGTCAGGCACAGCTTCAGGGGCTATTGCTGGCTGGAGCGCTGTTTATATTGACCTCAACCAGGCACACCTGGGGAGGGCCGGCCGGCACGGTAAGGCTGCCCAGGTCAGCTAATCCACAATCCTCAGGGAAACACATTGTTGAAAATGGACCTCGCTAAGGCACAATAGAAGCCACGGAAAATAAGGACACAATGCCATCTGCAGCACCGTAGATGAGTCTAGAGGTAATCATGTGACATGGAGTAAGTCAGAAAGTGAAAGGCACATATCGTATCATATCACTTATAGGTGTTACCTAAAAATGGATACCAGGGCAGATATTTCCACGGAGAAGGGCAATCACATATTCATTAAACAAACTTATGGTTCACCAATGGAAAGGTGTGAGGATTGGTTTCATTACGATATTGGGGTTAACAGACATACAAACAGAGGTGATATATATAATAACCAAAGAGCTACGGAATACAAAGAGAGGAGTACACAACATTCTGTCATAACGTACATGGGAAAAGGATCCCAGGAAGAACAGACATCTGTATATGTGTAAAAGAACCACATCTACCATACCTACAACAAGCCAAACATTGTAATCAAACTTGCTGTAATAAAAAATAAAAAATTAAATTAAAAACACGAACAAGAAGTAGTGAGACAAACTTGAGGGGCTTTTTCCTGTCACATTCTGTTCTAAATTCCAATCTAGAAGGCGACTTCCTTGAGGCTCTGTTGCCCTAGTAACCAGATATGAAAGAGAGAACTGCTGCCACCTTGTGGCCGTTTCACACAACAGCAGCTTTAATCCCAGCGCTAATGGTCAGTTGATATTCAAAATCATTGCAGGCCTGTAAATGACACCTGCCCTGAAAACAAATCCTGGGGTCACATATCGACCAAAAAATTTAAAGGATGTCCATATTTCAAAACGACCATTTCAAAAGGCATATTTTATGCACATTAATATTCTGCTTCATTTTCTTTCTTTATTTTTTGGTTAAAAACACGGGAATGGAAAAAGGCATCCCTCAGAAGAGGCGAAAATAGTTGCAAACGAATCAATGGACAAAGGTTTAATCTCCAATATATATAAACAGCTCATGCAGCTTATTAAAAAAACAAACAACCCAATACAAAAATGGGCAGAAGATCTAAAGAGACGTTTCTTCAAAGAAGACACAGAGATGGCCAAGACACACATGAGAAGCTGCTCAAGAGCACTAATTATTAGAGAAATGCAAATCAAAACTACAATGAGGTATCACCTCACACCTGTTAGAATCGGCATCATCAGAAAATGTACAAACAACAAATTCTGGGGAGGGTGTGGACAAAAGGAGCCCTCTTCCACTATTGGTGGGAATGTAATTTGATACAGTCACTATGGAGAACAGTATGGAGTTTCCTTTAAAAAACTAGAAATAGAATTACCATCTGACCCAGCAATCCCACTGTTGGGCATATACCCAGAGAGAACCATAAATCAAAAAGGCACATTCACCACAAGGTTCATTGCAGCACTATTTACAATAGCCAGGTAATGGAAGCAACCTAAATGCCCACAGACAGATGAATGGATAAAGATGGGGTACATATATAAAATGGAATATTACTCGGCCATAAAAAGGAATGAAACTGGGTCATTTGTAGAGACATCGATGGATCTAGAGACTGTCATACAGAATGAAATAAGTCAGAAAGAGGAAAACAAATATTGTATATTAATGCATATATGTGGAACCTAAAAACTGGTACAGATGAACTGGTTTGCAGGGAAGAAATAGAGACACAGAGGTAGAGAACAAACGTATGGACACCAAGTGTGGGAAGCCATGGGGTGGTGGTGGTGGGATGAGTTGGGAGTTTGAGATTGACCTGTATACATGTATATGCATAAAATACATAACTAATAATAACCCGCTGTATAAAAAAGTAAATAAAATTAAATTTCAAAATTTTAAAATGTAAAATTTAAAAATAAAACAAAAAAGTTCTTCCCTTCACACAGATGTATTTATAGGAATGAATGATTTCCATGCTTATATCTATAAATACATAAAAGAGGAATAAAATCTAACTTGAACCATAAACGAAAAAAAAACCTGAACCCACCAGTTATACAGAGGAAAACCCTATCAGGGCACTTGCTCCAGCAGTAAACAATTTTGAAATTGGTCAGAGTTGGGGAATCATCTCCCATACAGCCAGCAACCCACACCCCATGCAAGGAGCATCCTCATTGCAAAGCTGGGGGACCGTGCCGGGGCATCTCTGAATAAAGGTGAGCTGAGCCCCAGGCCAGCTGCTGCTGAACTGTTCCCACCCTTCCCAGGTCAAACACCTGAATATGTACAAAGGCTTGAAAGCCTAGAGGAAGGGCCGTGGAGCCACACCAGCGACAACACGCAGGCCATCTTGGTGACTGCAGGCCAGCCAGGGTGGTCCTGACCCCGGGCGCTCTTCCGGAACCTTTCCATTGTCCTGCCTGAGATACCCCACTTGTCCCGGGCCCCACTGCTTTTTTCCTTCCTCACCTCCGTCCGGAGAGAAATTCCAGCGGAAGGTATGGGTGACACATCCTCCACCTTACAGGAGGCAGCCTGGCAACTCCTTCAGAAAGGCCAGCAGAACCCCACTCACACCGGGCCACCAACAAAGCTGTGGCCCCTCGCTCCCTCCCACCAGCACAGCCCCGAGACTGCTCACGGGGCAAAGAATATGGAGGCAGGCACAGCTTCAGGGGCTATTGCTGCATGGAGCGCTGTTTATATTGACCTCAACCAGGCACACCTGGGGAGGGCCGGCCGGCAGGGTAAGGCTGCCACGTCAGCTAATCCACAACCCGCAGGGAAGCACATTGTTGAAAAAGGACCTCGCTATGTCAGAATAGAAGGCAAGGAAAAAAAGGACACAATGTCTTTTGCAGCACCGTAGATGAGTCTAGAGGTAATCACGTGACATGTAGTAAGTCAGAAAGTGAAAGACACATATCATATCATATCACTTATAGGTGTTACCTAAAAATGGATACCAGGGCAGATATTTCCACCGAGAAGGGCAATGAGAGATTCATTAAACAAACTTATGGTTCACCAATGGAAAGTTGTGAGGATTGGTTTCATTACGATATCGGGGTTAACAGACTTATACAAACACAGGTGACATATATAATCACCAAAGACCTACGGAATACCAAAAGACTACTCAACATTCTGTCATAAGGTACATGGGAAAAGGATCCCAGGAAAAACCGACATCTGTATATGTGTAAAAGAACCACATCTTCACACGTACAACAAGCCAAACATTGTAATCAAACTTGCTGTAATAAAAAATAAAAATTAAATTAAAAACACGAACAAGAAGTAGGGAGACAAACTTGAGGGGTTTACTCCTGGCACATTCCATTCTAAATTCCAATCTAGAACCCGACTTCCATTGAGGCTCTGTTGCCCTAGTTAGCAGAATTCGTAAGGGAGAACTGCTGCCACCTTGTGGCCGTTTCACACAACAGCAGCTTTAATCCCAGCGCTAATGGTCAGTTGATATTCAAAATCATTGCAGGCCGGAAAATGACACCTGCCTGAAAACAAATCCTGGGGTCACATATCGACCAAACAATTCAAAGGACGTCCATATTTCAAAACGACCGTTTCAAAAGGCATATTTTACGCACATTAGTTTTCTACTTCTTTTTCTTTTTTTCTTTTTTGGTTAAAAAAACGGAAAAGGAAAAGACATCCCTCAAAAGGGGCGAAAATAGTTGCAAACGAATCAATGGACAAAGGTTTAATCTCCAATATATAGAAACAGCTCATGCTGCTTAATATTAAAAAAACAAAAAACCCAATACAAAAATGGGCAGTAGATCTAAAGAGACGTTTCTTCAAAGAAGACACAGAGATGGCCAAGACGCACATGAAAAGCTGTTCAACAGCACTAATTATTAGAGAAATGGAAATCGAAACTACAATGAGGTATCACCTCACACCTGTTAGAATCGGCATCATGAGAAAATCTACAAACAACAAATTCTGGGGAGGGTGTGGACAAAAGGATCCCTCTTCCACTATTGGTGGGAATGTAAATGGATACAGTCACTATGGAGAACACTATGGAGTTTCCTTAAAAAAACTAGAAATAGAATTACCATCTGATCCTGCAATCCCACTTCTGGGAATAGACCCAGAGAAAACCATAAATCAAAAAGGCACATTCACCACAATGTTCATTGCAGCACTATTTACAAAGGCCAGGTAATGGAAGCAACCTAAATGCCCTCACACAGATGAATGGATAAAGATGTGGTACATGTATAAAATGGAATATTACTCAACCATAAAAAGGAATGAAACTGGGTCATTTGTAGAGACATCGATGGATCTAGAGACTGTCATACAGAATGAAGTAGGTCAGAAAGAGGAAAACAAATATTGTATATTAATGCATATATGTGGAACCTAAAAAATGGTACAGATGAACTGGTTTGCAGGGAAGAAATAGAGACACAGAGGTAGAGAACAAACGTATGGACACCAAGTGTGGGAAGCCATGGGGTGGTGGTGGTGGGATGAGTTGGGAGTTTGAGATTGACCTGTATACATGTATATGCATAAAATACATAACTAATAATAACCTGCTGTATATAAAAGTAAATAAAATTAAATTTCAAAATCTTAAAAAATAAAATTTAAATATAAAACAGAAAAAAGTTCTTCCGTTCACACAGATGTATTTATAGGAATGAATTATTTCCATGCTTATATCTATAAATATATAAAAGAGGAATAAAATCTAACTTGAACCATAAAAGGAAAAAAACCTGAACCCACCAGTTATACAGAGGAAAACCCTATCAGGGCACTTGCTCCAGCGGCAAACAATTCTGAAATTGGTCAGAGGTGGGGAATCATCCGCATACAGCCAGCAACCCACACCCCACACAAGGAGCGTCCTCATTGCAAAGCTGGGGGACCGAGCCAAGGCATCTCTAAAAAAAGGGGAGCTGAGCCGCAGGCCAGCTGTTGCTGAACTGTTCCCACCCTTCCCAGGTAAAACAACTGAATATGTACAAGGGCTTGAAAGACTAGAGGAAGGGCCGTGGAGCCACAACAGCGACAGCACGCAGGCCAACTTGGTGCCTGCAGGCCAGCCAGGGTGGTCCTGGCACCGGAAGCTCTTCCGGAAACTTTCCATTGTCCTGCCTGAGATACCCCACCTGTCCCGGCCCCCACTGCTTTTTTCCTTCCTCACCTCTGTCCGCAGAGAAATTCCAGCAGAAGGTATGGGTGACACATCCTCTTCTTTACAGGAGGCAGCCTAGGCAACTACTGCAGAAAGGCCAGGAGAACCCCACTCACACCGGGCCACCAACAAATCTGTGGCACCTCATTCCCTCCCACCAGCACAGCCCCGAGACTGCTCACGGGGCAGAGAATATGGAGGCAGGCACAGCTTCAGGGGCTATTGCTGCATGGAGCGCTGTTTATATTGACCTCAACCAGGCACACCTTGGGAGGGCCGGCCGGCAGGATAAGGCTGCCCACGTCAGCTAATCCACAACCCGCAGGGAATCACATTGTTGAAAACGGACCTCGCTAAGTCAGAATAGAAGGCAAGGAAAAAAAGGACACAATGCCTTTTGCAGCACCGTAGATGAGTCTAGAGGTAATCACGTGACATGTAGTAAGTCAGAAAGTGAAAGACACATATCATATCATATCACTTATAGGTGTTACCTAAAAATGGATACCAGGGCAGATGTTTCCACCGAGAAGGGCAATTAGAGATTCATTAAACAAATTTATGGTTCACCAATGGAAAGGTGTGAGCATTGGTTTCATTACGATATCGGGGTTAACAGACTTATACAAACACAGGTGACATATATAATCACCAAAGACCTACGGAATACCAAAAGACTACTCATCATTCTGTCATAACGTACATGGGAAAAGGATCCCAGGAAAAACAGACATCTGTATATGTGTAAAAGAACCACATCTTCCACACCTACAACAAGCCAAACATTGTAATCAAACTTGCTGTAATAAAAAATAAAAAATTAAATTAAAAACACGAACAAGAAGTAGGGAGACAAACTTGAGGGGCTTTCTCCTGTCACATTCCATTCTAAATTCCAATCAAGAACACGACTTCCATTGAGGCTCTGTTGCCCTAGTAACAAAAATTGGTAAGGGAGAACTGCTGCCACCTTGTGGCCGTTTCACACAACAGCAGCTTTAATCCCAGCGCTCATGGTCAGTTGATATTCAAAATCATTGCAGGCCTGTAAATGACACCTGCCCTGAAAACAAATCCTGGGGTCACATATCGACCAAAAAATTTAAAGGACGTCCATATTTCAAAACGACCGTTTCAAAAGGCATATTTTATGCACATTAGTGTTCTGCTTCTTTTTCTTTCTTTCTTTTTTGGTTAAAAACACGGGAATGGAAAAAGGCATCCCTCAGAAGGGGCGAAAATAGTTGCAAACGAATCAATGGACAAAGGTTTAATCTCCAATATATATAAACAGCTCATGCAGCTTATTAAAAAAACAAACAACCCAATACAAAAATGGGCAGAAGATCTAAAGAGACGTTTCTTCAAAGAAGACACAGAGATGGCCAAGATGCACATGAAAAGCTGCTCAAGAGCACTAATTATTAGAGAAATGCAAATCAAAACTACAATGAGGTATCACCTCACACCTGTTAGAATCAGCATCATCAGAAAATCTACAAACAAATTCTGGGGAGGGTGTGGACAAAAGGAGCCCTCTTCCACTATGGTGGGAATGTAAATTGATACAGTCACTATGGAGAACAGTATGGAGTTTCCTTAAAAGAACTAGAAATAGAAACCTTGACCTTCCCTAACCCTAACCATAGCCCGGAACGGAATCCTACCACCAACCCTACACCTTATCTATGCCGTACACTAATCCTAATCCGTACCCTGGCACTAACCAGTGAGTCAACACGTACCCTGACCCTAACACGTTTCCAAACCCTCAGCTGTGCCCTAAAACTTGTCGTTGCCTATCCTTAACCTTAGCCCGGAACGGAAACCTACCATCAGCCCTACACCTTACCCTAAGCTGTACCCTAATCCTAATTCATACATCAACACGTACCCTGACCCTAACACGTTTCCGTACCCTCACCTCTGCCATAAACCTTGCCGTTCCCTAACCCTAACCCTAGCCCGGAACGGAAACCTACCACCAACCCTACACCTTACCTTACGCCGTACCCTAATCCTAATTCGTATGCTGACACTAACCTGTGCATCAACACATACCCTGACCCTAACACGTTTCGTACCCTCACCTCTGCCATAAACCTTGCCATTCCCTAACCCTAACCCTAGCCCGGAACGGAAACCTACCACCAACCCTACACCTTACCTTACGCCGTACCCTAATCCTAATTCGTATGCTGACACTAACCTGTGCATCAACACATACCCTGACCCTAACACGTTCCGTACCCTCACCTGTGCCCTAAACTTTGCCGGTCCCTAAACATAACCCTAGACTGGAACGGAAACGTACCACCAACCCTACACCTTACTCTATGCGGTACCCTAATCCTCATGCGTATGCTGACACTAACCCGTGAGTCAACACGTACCCTGAACCTAACACATTTCTGTACCATCACCTGTGCCCAAAACCTGGCAATTCGCTAACCCTAACCCTACAACGGAATGGAAACCTACCACCCTCCGTACACCTTACCCTACGCCGTACCCTAATCCTAATGCGTATGATGACACTATTCCATGTATCAACATGTATCATGACCCTAACACGTTTCTGTACCGTCACCTGTACCCTAAACCTTGCCGTACCCTAACACTAACCCTAGCCCAGAATGGAAAACTACCACAAACCGTACAGCATACCCTACACGGTACCCTAATCCTAATCCGTACACTGACACTAACCCGCGCGTCAACACGTACACTGACCCTAACACTTTTCCGTTCCCTCACCTGTGCCCTAAACCGTGCCGTTGCCTAACCCTAACCCTAGCCCAAAACGGAAACCTACCACCAACCCTACACGTTACTCTACGCCATACACTAATCATAATCCGAGCGTCAACACGTACCCTGACCCTAACACATTTCCGTACCCTCACCTATGCCCTAAACCTTGCCGTTCCATAACACTAACCCTAGCCTGGAACGGAAACCTACCACCAACCCTAGACCTTAACCTACGAAGGACCATAAACCTACTCCGTACGCTGACACTAACACATGCGTCAACACTTACCCTGACCCTAACACGTTTCCGTACCTTCACCTGTGACCTAAACCTTGCCATTCCCTAACCCTAACCCTAGACCACAATGGAAACCTACCACCAAGCCTACACCTTACCCTAAGCCGTACCCTAATGCTAATCCATATGTCAACACGTACCCTGACACTAACACGTTTCCATACCCTCATCTGTGCCCAAAACCTTGCCGTTCCCTAACACTAACCCTAGCCTGGAACGGAAACCTACCACCAACCATACACTTTACCCTATGCCGCACCATAATCCTCATCTGTACGTTCACACTAACCCGTGCGTCAACACGTACCCTGAGCCTAACACGTTTCGATACCCTCACTTGTGCCCTAAACCTTGCCGTTCCCTAACACTAACCCTAGCCCAGAACGGAAACCCACCACCAGCCCTACACCTTACCCTACGACGTACACTACTCCTGGCCCGTACGCTGGCACTGACCCGTGCGTCAGCACATAGCCTGACTCTCCCACGTTTCCGTACCCGCACCTGTGCCCTAAGACTTGCCGTTCCCTAACCGTAACCCTAGCCCGGAAAGGAAGCCCACCACCAGCCCTACACCTTTCGCTACGCCGTAGCCTACGACTCGCCCATACGCTGGCACTGACACGTGTGTCAGCACGTAGCATGACCCTCCCACGTTTCCATACCCTCACCTGTGCCCTAAGCCTTGACATTCCCTAACCCTAACCCTAGTCCGGAAAGGAAACCAACCACCAGCCCTACACCTTACCCTACGTTGTTGCCTACTCCTGGCCTGTACGCTGGCACTGACCCGTGCGTCAGCATATAGGCTGACCCTCCACCATTTCCGTACCCTCAACTGTGCCCTAAGTCTTGTCCTTCCCTAACCCTAACCCTAGCCCAGAACAGAAACCCACCACCAGCCCTACAGCTTACCCACGCCGTAGCCTAATCCTGGCCTGTACGCTGGCACTGATCCGTGCGTCAGCACGTAGCCTGACCTTCCCACGTTCCCGTACCCTCACCTGTGTCCTAAGCCTTGCCGTTCCATAACCCTAACCATAAACCCAAACGGAAACCCACCACCAGGCCTAAACCTTACCCTACGCCGTACCCTACACCTGGCCCGTACGCTGGCACTGATCCGTGCGTCAGCATGTAGCCTAACCCTCCCACTTTTCCTTACCCTCACCTGTTCCCTAAGCCTTGCCGATCCCTAACTCTAACCCTAGCCCGGAACGGAAACCCACCACCAGCCCTACACCCTACCCTACGTCGTAGCCTACTGCTGGCCCGTAAGCTGGCACTCTCCCATGTGTCAGCCCGTAGCCTGCCTCTCCCACGTTTCCGTACCCTCACCTGTGCCCTAAGCCTTGCAGTTCCCTACCTCTAACCCTAGCCCGGAACGGAAACCACCACCAGCCCTACACATTACGCTATGCCGTACCCTACTCCTGGCCCGTACGCTGGCACTGACCCATTCTTCAGCACGTATCCTGACCCTCCCACGTTTCCGTACCCTCACCTGTGTCCTAAGCCTTAACGTTCCCTAACCCTAACCCTAGACCGGAATGGACACCCACCACCGCCCTTACACCATACCCAACGCCGTACCCTACTCCTGGTCCACACCCTGGCACTGACCCGTTCTTCAGCATGTAGCCTGACCCTCCCACGTTTCCGTACCCTCACCTGTGCCCTAAGCCTTGCCGCTCCCTAACCCTAACACTAGCCCGGAATGGACACCCACCACCAGCCTTACACTTTACCCTACGCCGTACCCTACTCCTGGTCCATACCCTGGCATTGAACCATGCTTCAGCATGGAGCCTAACCCTCCCACGTTTCCGTACCCTCACCTGTGCCCTAAGCCTTGCCTTTCCCTATCCCTAACCCTAGCCCGGAAAGGAAACCCACCACAAAACCTAAACCTTAACGTACGCCGTAGACTACTCCTGACCCGTACGCTGGCAGTGACCCTTGCGTCAGCACATAGCCTGCCTCTGCCACGTTTCCATACCCTCACCTGTGCACTAAGCCTTGCCGTTCCCTAACTCTAACCTGGAACAGAAACCCACAACCAGCCCTACACCTTACCCAATGAGGTACCCGAATCTTGGCGCGTACGCTGGCAAAGACCCGTGCGTCATCACGTAGCCTGACCCTCCCACGTTTCCGTACCCTCACCTGTGCCCTAAGTCTTGCCGTTCCCTAACCCTAACCCTACACCTAACCCTACGCCATACCGTACACTTGGCCCATACGCTGGCACTGACCCGTGCGTCAGCACGTAGCCTGACCCTCCCACTTTTCCGTACCATCTTCTGTGCCCTAAGCTTTGCCGTTCCCTAACCCTAAACCTAGCCTGGAACGGAAACCCACCACCAGCCCTAAACCTTACCCTACGCCGTACCCTAATCCTGCCCCGTACGCTGGCACTGACCCGTGCGTCAGCACGTAGCCTGCCACTCCTACGTTTCCGTACCCTCACCTGTGCCCTAAGCCTTGCCGTTCCCTAACCCTAACCCTAGCCCGGAACATAAACCCACCACCAGCCCTAAACCTTACCCTACGCTGTACCCTACTCCTGGCCCCTACGCTGGCACTGACCTGTGCGTCAGCACGTAGCCTGCCTCTCCCACGTTTCCGTACCCTCACCTGTGTCCTAAGCCTTGCCGTTCCCTAACCCTAACCCTAGCCTGGAACGGAAACCCACCAGCAGCCCTAAACCTTACGCTACGACGTACCCTAATCCTGGCCCGTACGCTGGCACAGACCCGTGCGTCAACACGTAGCCTGCCACTCTCACGTTTCCGTACGTTCACCTGTGCCCTAAGCCTTGCTGTTCCCTCACCCTAACCCTAGCCCGGAACGGAAACCCACCACCAGCCCTAAACCTTACGCTACGACGTACCCTAATCCTAGCCCGTATGCTGGCACAGACCCGTGCGTCAACACGTAGCCTGCCACTCCCACGTTTCCGTACGTTCACCTGTGCCCTAAGCCTTGCCGTTCCCTAACCCTAACCCTAGCCCGGAACAGTATCTCACAACCTGCCCTACTCCTTACCCTACGCCGTTCCCTATTCCTGGCCCGTACGCTGGCACTGACCCATGCGTCAGCACACAGCCGGACCCTCCCACGTTTCCGTACCCTCACCTGTGCCCTAAGCCTTGTCATTCCCTAACCCTAACCCTAGCACGGAACGGAAACCCACCACCAGCCCTACACATTTGCCTACGCCGTAGCCTATTCCTGGCCCGTACATTGGCACTGACCCATGCGTAAGAACGTAGCCTGACCATCCCACGTTTCTGTACCCTCACCTGGGCCCTAAGCCTTGCCGTTCCCAAACCCTAAACCTAGCCCGGAACGGAAACCACCACCAGACCTACACCTTACCCTACGCAGTACCCTACTCCTGGCCCTTACGCTGGCACTGACACGTGCGTGAGCACATAGTCTTACCCTCCAACCACCCTCCCAATACAGAAATGGTCAGAAGATCTCATGAGACGATCCTTCAAAGAAGACACAGACATGGCCAAGACGCAGATGAAAAGCTGCTCAACATCACTAATTATTAGAGAAATGCAAATCAAAACTACAATGAGGGGGCTTCCCTGGTGGCGCAGTGGTTGAGAGTCCGCCTGCCGATGCAGGGGACACGGGTTCGTGCCCCATTCCGGGAAGATCCCACATGTCGCGGAGCAGCTGGGCCCGTGAGACATGGCCACTGAGCCTGCGCGTCCGGAGCCTGTGCTCCGCAACGGGAGAGGCCACAACAGTGAGAGGCCCGCGTACCACAAAAAAAAAAAAAAAAAAAAAACTACAATGAGGTATCACCTCACACATGTTAGAATCGGCATCATCAGAAAACCTACAAACAACAAATTCTGGGGAGGGTGTGGACAAAAGGAGCCCTCTTCCACTATTGGTGGGAATGTAAATTGATACAGTCACTATGGAGAACAGTGTGGAGTTTCCTTAAAAAAACCAGAAATAGAATTACCATCTGATCCAGCAATCGCACTTCTGGGCATATACCCAGAGAAAGCCATAAATCAAAAAGGCACATTCACCACAATATTCATTGCAGCACTATTTGCAATAGCCAGGTAAGGGAGCAAACTAAATACCCACAAACAGATGAATGGGTAAAGATGTGGTACATATATAAAATGGAATATTACTCGGCCATAAAAAGGAATGAAACTGGGTCATTTGTAGAGACATCGATGGATCTAGAGACTGTCATACGGAATGAAGTAAGTCAGAAAGAGGAAAACAAATATTGTATATTAATGCATATATGTGGAACCTAAAAAGTGGTACAGATGAACTGCTTTGCAGGGAAGAAATAGAGACACAGGTAGAGAACAAACTTATGGACACCAAGTGTGGGAAGCCATGGGGTGGTAGAGGTGGGATGAGTTGGGAGATTGGGATTGGCCTGCATACATGCATATGCATAAAATACATAACTAATAATAACCTGCTGTATAAAAAAATAAAACTAAATTTCAAAATTTTAAAAAATAAAATTTAAAAATAAAAGAGAAAAAAGTTCTTCCCTTCACACAGATGTATTTATAGGAATGTATTATTTCCATGCTTATATCTATAAATACATAAAAGAGGTATAAAATCAAACTTGAACCATAAACGAAAAAAATCCTGAACCCACCAGTTATACAGAGGAAAGCCCTATCAGGGAACTTGCTCCAGGGGTAAACAATTCTGAAATTGGTCAGAGGTGGGGAATCATCTCCCATACAGCAAGCAACCAACCCCGCATGCAAGGAGCGTCCTCATTGCAAAGCTGGGGGACCGTGCCGAGGCATCTCTGAATAAAGGTGAGCTGAGCCCCAGGCCAGCTGCAGCTGAACTGTTCCCACCCTTCCCAGGTAAAACACCTGAATATGTACAAGGGCATGAAATCCTAGAGGAAGGGCCGTGGAGCCACACCAGCGACAGCACACAGGCCAATTTGGTGCCTGCAGGCGAGGCAGGATGGTCCTGACACCGGGCGCTCTTCTGGAAGCTTTCCATTTCCCTGCCTGAGATACCCATCCTGTCCCGGACCCCACCCCTTTTTTTCCTTCCTTACCTCAGCCCGGAGAGAAATTCCAGTGGAACTTATGGGTGACACATCCTCTTCTTTACAGGTGGCAGACTGGCAACTCCTGCACAAAGTCCAGCAGAGCCCCACACACACCGGGCCACCCACAAAGCCGTGGCCCCTCACACGCTCCCCCCAGCAGAGCCCCGAGACTGCTGACGGGGCAGAGAATATGGAGTCAGGCACAGCTTCAGGGGCTATTGCTGCCTGGGGCGCTGTTTATATTGACCTCAACCAGGCACACCTGGGGAGGGCCGGCCGGCACGGTAAGGCTGCCCAGGTCAGCTAATCCACAACCCTCAGGGAATCACATTGTTGAAAATGGACCTCGCTAAGGCAGAATAGAAGCCAAGGAAAATAAGGACACAATGCCATCTGCAGCACCGTAGATGAGTCTAGAGGTAATCATGTGACATGGAGTAAGTCAGAAAGTGAAAGGCACATATCGTATGATATCACTTATAGGTGTTACCTAAAAATGGATACCAGGGCAGATATTTCCACGGAGAAGGGCAATCACATATTCATTAAACAAACTTATGTTTCACCAATGGAAAGGTGTGAGGATTGGTTTCATTACGATATTGGGGTTAACAGACATACAAACACAGGTGATATATATAATAACCAAAGAGCTACGGAATACAAAGAGAGGAGTACACAACATTCTGTCATATCGTACATGGGAAAAGGATCCCAGGAAGAACAGACATCTGTATATGTGTAAAAGAAACACATCTACCATACCTACAAAAAGCCAAACATTGTAATCAAACTTGCTGTAATAAAAAATAAAAAATTATATTAAAAACACGAACAAGAAGTAGTGAGACAAACTTGAGGGGCTTTTTCCTGTCACATTCTGTTCTAAATTCCAATCTAGAAGGCGACTTCCATTGAGGCTCTGTTGCCCTAGTAACCAGATATGAAAGAGAGAACTGCTGCCACCTTGTGGCCGTTTCACACAACAGCAGCTTTAATCCCAGCGCTCATGGTCAGTTGATATTCAAAATCATTGCAGGCCTGTAAATGACACCTGCCCTGAAAACAAATCCTGAGTTCACATATCGACCAAAAAATTTAAAGGACGTCCATATTTCAAAACGACCGTTTCAAAAGGCATATTTTATGCACATTAGTGTTCTGCTTCTTTTTCTTTCTTTCTTTTTTGGTTAAAAACACGGGAATGGAAAAGGCATCCCTCAGAAGGGGCGAAAATAGTTGCAAACGAATCAATGGACAAAGGTTTAATCTCCAATATATATAAACAGCTCATGCAGCTTATTAAAAAAACAAACAACCCAATACAAAAATGGGCAGAAGATCTAAAGAGACGTTTCTTCAAAGAAGACACAGAGATGGCCAAGACGCACATGAAAAGCTGCTCAAGAGCACTAATTATTAGAGAAATGCAAATCAAAACTACAATGAGGTATCACCTCACACCTGTTAGAATCGGCATCATCAGAAAATGTACAAACAACAAATTCTGGGGAGGGTGTGGACAAAAGGAGCCCTCTTCCACTATTGGTGGGAATGTAATTTGATACAGTCACTATGGAGAACAGTATGGAGTTTCCTTTAAAAAACTAGAAATAGAATTACCATCTGACCCAGCAATCCCACTGTTGGGCATATACCCAGAGACAACCATATATCAAAAAGGCACATTCACCACAAGGTTCATTGCAGCACTATTTACAATAGCCAGGTAATGGAAGCAACCTAAATGCCCACAGCAGATGAATGGATAAAGATGGGGTACATATATAAAATGGAATATTACTCGGCCATAAAAAGGAATGAAACTGGGTCATTTCTAGAGACATCGATGGATCTAGAGACTGTCATACAGAATGAAGTAAGTCAGAAAGAGGAAAACAAATATTGTATATTAATGCATATATGTGGAACCTAAAAACTGGTACAGATGAACTGGTTTGCAGGGAAGAAATAGAGACACAGAGGTAGAGAACAAACGTATGGACACCAAGTGTGGGAAGCCATGGGGTGGTGGTGGTGGGATGAGTTGGGAGTTTGAGATTGACCTGTATACATGTATATGCATAAAATACATAACTAATAATAACCCGCTGTATAAAAAAGTAAATAAAATTAAATTTCAAAATTTTAAAATATAAAATTTAAAAATAAAACAGAAAAAAGTTCTTCCCTTCACACAGATGTATTTATAGGAATGAATTATTTCCGTGCTTATATCTATAAATACATAAAAGAGGAATAAAATCTAACTTGAACCATAAACGAAAAAATAAAACCGAACCCACCAGTTATACAGAGGAAAACCCTATCAGGGCACTTGCTCCAGCGGTAAACAATTCTGAAATTGGTCAGAGGTGGGGAATCATCTCCCATACAGCCAGCAACCCACACCCCATGCAAGGAGCATCCTCATTGCAAAGCTGGGGGACCGTGCCGGGGCATCTCTGAATAAAGGTGAGCTGAGCCCCAGGCCAGCTGCTGCTGAACTGTTCCCACCCTTCCCAGGTCAAACACCTGAATATGTACAAAGGCTTGAAAGCCTAGAGGAAGGGCCGTGGAGCCACACCAGCGACAGCACGCAGGCCAACTTGGTGACTGCAGGCCAGCCAGGGTGATCCTGGCCCCGGGCGCTCTTCCGGAAGCTTTCCATTGTCCTGCCTGAGATACCCCACCTGTCCCGGCCCCCACTGCTTTTTTCCTTCCTCACGTCTGTCCGGAGAGAAATTCCAGCGGAAGTTATGGGTGACACATCCCCTTCTTTACTGGTGGCAGCCTGGCAACTCCTGCAGAAAGGCCAGCAGAACCCCACTCACACCGGGCCACCAACAAAGCTGTGGCCCCTCACTCCCTCCCACCAGCACAGCCCCGAGACTGCTGATGGGGCAAAGAATATGGAGTCAGGAACAGCTTCAGGGGCTATTGCTGCCTGGAGCACTGTTTATATTGACCTCAACCAGGCAGACCTGGGGAGGGCCGGCCGGCAGGGTAAGGCTGCCCAGGTCAGCTAATCCACAACCCTCAGGGAATCACATTGTTGAAAATGGACCTCGCTAAGGCAGAATAGAAGCCAAGGAAAATAAGGACACAATGCCATTTGCAGCACTGTAGATGAGTCTAGAGGTAATCACGTGACTTGTAGTAAGTCAGAAAGTGAAAGACACATATCATTACATATCACTTATAGGTGTTAACTAAAATAGAAACCAGGGCAGTGATTTCCACTGAGAAGTGCAATCATAGATTCATTAAACAAACTTATGGTTCACCAATGGAAAGGTGTGAGGATTGGTTTCATTACGATATCGGGGTTAACAGACATATACAAACAGAGGTGACATATATAATCACCAAAGACCTACGGAATACCAAGAGAAGACTACTCAACATTCTGTCATAACGTACATGGGAAAAGGATCCCAGGAAGTACAGACATCTGTATATGTGTAAAAGAACCACATCGTCCACACCTACAACAAGCCAAACATTGTAATCAAACTTGCTGTAATAAAAAATAAAAAATTAAATTTAAAACACGAACAAGAAGTAGGGAGACAAACTTGAGGGGCTTTCTCCTGTCACATTCCATTCTAAATTCCAATCTAGAACACGACTTCCATTGAGGCTCTGTTGCCCTATTAACCAGAATTGGTAAGGGAGAACTGCTGCCACCTTGTGGCCGTTTCACACAACAGCAGATTTAATCCCAGCGCTAATGGTCAGTTGATATTCAAAATCATTGCAGGCCTGTAAATGACACCTGCCCTGAAAACAAATCCTGAGTTCACATATCGACCAAAAAATTTAAAGGACGTCCATATTTCAAAACGACCATTTCAAAAGGCATATTTTATGCACATTAGTGTTCTGCTTCTTTTTCTTTCTTTCTTTTTTGGTTAAAAACACGGGAATGGAAAAAGGCATCCCTCAGAAGGGGCGAAAATAGTTGCAAACGAATCAATGGACAAAGGTTTAATCTCCAATATATATAAACAGCTCATGCAGCTTATTAAAAAAACAAACAACCCAATACAAAAATGGGCAGAAGATCTAAAGAGACGTTTCTTCAAAGAAGACACAGAGATGGCCAAGACGCACATGAAAAGCTGCTCAAGAGCACTAATTATTAGAGAAATGCAAATCAAAACTACAATGAGGTATCACCTCACACCTGTTAGAATTGGCATCATCAGAAAATCTACAAACAAATTCTGGGGAGGGTGTGGACAAAAGGAGCCCTCTTCCACTATGGTGGGAATGTAAATTGATACAGTCACTATGGAGAACAGTATGGAGTTTCCTTAAAAGAACTAGAAATAGAAACCTTGACTTTCCCTAACCCTAACCATAGCCCGGAACGGAATCCTACCACCAACCCTACACCTTATCTATGCCGTACACTAATCCTAATCCGTACGCTGGCACTAACCAGTGAGTCAACACGTACCCTGACCCTGACACGTTTCCATACCCTCAGCTGTGCCCTAAAACTTGTCGTTGCCTATCCTTAACCTTAGCCCGGAACGGAAACCTACCATCAGCCCTACACCTTACCCTAAGCTGTACCCTAATCCTAATTCATACATCAACACGTACCCTGACCCTAACACGTTTCCGTACCCTCACCTCTGCCATAAACCTTGCCGTTCCCTAACCCTAACCCTAGCCCGGAACGGAAACCTACCACCAACCCTACACCTTACCTTACGCCGTACCCTAATCCTAATTCGTATGCTGACACTAACCTGTGCATCAACACATACCCTGACCCTAACACGTTTCGTACCCTCACCTGTGCCCTAAACTTTGCCGGTCCCTAAACATAACCCTAGACTGGAACGGAAACGTACCACCAACCCTACACCTTACTCTATGCGGTACCCTAATCCTCATGCGTATGCTGACACTAACCCGTGAGTCAACACGTACCCTGAACCTAACACATTTCTGTACCATCACCTGTGCCCAAAACCTTGCAATTCGCTAACCCTAACCCTACAACGGAATGGAAACCTACCACCCTCCGTACACCTTACCCTACGCCGTACCCTAATCCTAATGCGTATGATGACATTATTCCATGTATCAACATGTATCATGACCCTAACACGTTTCTGTACCGTCACCTGTACCCTAAACCTTGCCGTACCCTAACACTAACCCTAGCCCAGAATGGAAAACTACCACAAACCGTACAGCATACCCTACACGGTACCCTAATCGTAATCCGTACACTGACACTAACCCGTGCGTCAACACGTACACTGACCCTAACACTTTTCCGTTCCCTCACCTGTGCCCTAAACCGTGCCGTTGCCTAACCCTAACCCTAGCCCAAAACGGAAACCTACCACCAACCCTACACGTTACTCTACGCCATACCCTAATCATAATCCGAGCGTCAACACGTACCCTGACCCTAACACATTTCCGTACCCTCACCTATGCCCTAAACCTTGCCGTTCCATAACACTAACCCTAGCCTGGAACGGAAACCTACCACCAACCCTAGACCTTAACCTACGAAGGACCATAAACCTACTCCGTACGCTGACACTAACACATGTGTCAACACTTACCCTGACCCTAACACGTTTCCGTACCTTCACCTGTGACCTAAACCTTGCCATTCCCTAACCCTAACCCTAGACCACAATGGAAACCTACCACCAAGCCTACACCTTACCCTAAGCCGTACCCTAATGCTAATCCATATGTCAACACGTACCCTGACACTAACACGTTTCCATACCCTCATCTGTGCCCAAAACCTTGCCGTTCCCTAACACTAACCCTAGCCTGAAACGGAAACCTACCACCAACCATACACTTTACCCTATGCCGCACCATAATCCTCATCTGTACGTTCACACTAAGCCGTGCGTCAACACGTACCCTGAGCCTAACACGTTTCGATACCCTCACGTGTGCCCTAAACCTTGCCGTTCCCGAACCCTAACCCTAGCCCAGAACGGAAACCCACCACCAGCCCTACACCTTACCCTACGACGTACACTACTCCTGGCCCGTACGCTGGCACTGACCCGTGCGTCAGCACATAGCCTGACTCTCCCACGTTTCCGTACCCGCACCTGTGCCCTAAGACTTGCCGTTCCCTAACCTTAACCCTAGCCCGGAAAGGAAGCCCACCACCAGCCCTACACCTTACGCTACGCCGTAGCCTACGACTGGCCCATACGCTGGCACTGACACAAGTGTCAGCACGTAGCATGACCCTCCCACGTTTCCATACCCTCACCTGTGCCCTAAGCCTTGACATTCCCTAACCCTAACCCTAGTCCGGAAAGGAAACCAACCACCAGCCCTACACCTTACCCTACGTTGTTGCCTACTCCTGGCCTGTACGCTGGCACTGACCCGTGCGTCAGCATATAGGCTGACCCTCCACCATTTCCGTACCCTCAACTGTGCCCTAAGTCTTGTCCTTCCCTAACCCTAACCCTAGCCCAGAACAGAAACCCACCACCAGCCCTACAGCTTACCCTACGCCGTAGCCTAATCCTGGCCCGTACGCTGGCACTGATCCGTGCGTCAGCACGTAGCCTGACCTTCCCACGTTCCCGTACCCTCACCTGTGTCCTAAGCCTTGCCGTTCCATAACCCTAACCATAAACCCAAACGGAAACCCACCACCAGGCCTAAACCTTACCCTACGCCGTACCCTACACCTGGCCCGTACGCTGGCACTGATCCGTGCGTCAGCATGTAGCCTAACCCTCCCACTTTTCCTTACCCTCACCTGTTCCCTAAGCCTTGCCGATCCCTAACTCTAACCCTAGCCCGGAACGGAAACCCACCACCAGCCCTACACCCTACCCTACGTCGTAGCCTACTGCTGGCCCGTAAGCTGGCACTCTCCCATGTGTCAGCCCGTAGCCTGCCTCTCCCACGTTTCCGTACCCTCACCTGTGCCCTAAGCCTTGCAGTTCCCTACCTCTAACCCTAGCCCGGAACGGAAACCACCACCAGCCCTACACATTACGCTATGCCGTACCCTACTCCTGGCCCGTATGCTGGCACTGACCCATTCTTCAGCACGTATCCTGACCCTCCCACGTTTCCGTACCCTCACCTGTGTCCTAAGCCTTAACGTTCCCTAACCCTAGACCGGAATGGACACCCACCACCGCCCTTACACCATACCCAACGCCGTACCCTACTCCTGGTCCACACCCTGGCACTGACCCGTTCTTCAGCATGTAGCCTGACCCTCCCACGTTTCCGTACCCTCACCTGTGCCCTAAGCCTTGCCGCTCCCTAACCCTAACACTAGCCCGGAATGGACACCCACCACCAGCCTTACACTTTACCCTACGCCGTACCCTACTCCTGGTCTATACCCTGGCATTGAACCGTGCTTCATCATGGAGCCTAACCCTCCCACGTTTCCGTACCCTCACCTGTGCCCTAAGCCTTGCCTTTCCCTATCCATAACCCTAGCCCGGAAAGGAAACCCACCACAAAACCTAAACCTTAACGTACGCCGTAGACTACTCCTGACCCGTACGCTGGCAGTGACCCTTGCGTCAGCACATAGCCTGCCTCTGCCACGTTTCCATACCCTCACCTGTGCACTAAGCCTTGCCGTTCCCTAACTGTAACCTGGAACGGAAACCCACAACCAGCCCTACACCTTACCCAATGCGGTACCCGAATCCTGGCGCGTACGGTGGCAAAGAGCCGTGCGTCATCACGTAGCCTGACCCTCCCACGTTTCCGTACCCTCACCTGTGCCCTAAGTCTTGCCGTTCCCTAACCCTAACCCTACACCTAACCCTACGCCATACCGTACACTTGGCCCATACGCTGGCACTGGCCCGTGCGTCAGCACGTAGCCTGACCCTCCCACTTTTCCGTACCATCTTCTGTGCCCTAAGCTTTGCCGTTCCCTAACCCTAAACCTAGCCTGGAACGGAAACCCACCACCAGCCCTAAACCTTACCCTACGCCGTACCCTAATCCTGCCCCGTACGCTGGCACTGACCCGTGCGTCAGCACGTAGCCTGCCACTCCTACGTTTCCGTACCCTCACCTGTGCCCTAAGCCTTGCCGTTCCCTAACCCTAACCCTAGCCCGGAACATAAACCCACCACCAGCCCTAAACCTTACCCTACGCTGTACCCTACTCCTGGCCCCTACGCTGGCACTGACCTGTGCGTCAACACGTAGCCTGCCACTCCCACGTTTCCGTACGTTCACCTGTGCCCTAAGCCTTGCTGTTCCCTCACCCTAACCCTAGCCCGGAACGGAAACCCACCACCAGCCCTAAACCTTACGCTACGACGTACGCTAATCCTAGCCCGTACGCTGGCACAGACCCGTGCGTCAACACGTAGCCTGCCACTCCCACGTTTCCGTACGTTCACCTGTGCCCTAAGCCTTGCTGTTCCCTCACCCTAACCCTAGCCTGGAATGGAAACCCACCACCAGCCCTAAACCTTACCCTATGCCATACCCTACTCCTGGCCCGTACGCTGGCACTGACCCGTGCGTCAGCACGTAGCCTGACCCTCCCACGTTTCCTTACGTTCACCTGTGCCCTAAGCCTTGCCGTTCCCTAACCCTAACCCTAGCCCGGAACGGTATGTCACAATCAGCCCTACACCTTACCCTAAGCCGTTCCCTATTCCTGGCCCGTACGCTGGCACTGACCCGTGCGTCAGCACAGAGCCGGACCCTCCCACGTTTCCGTACCCTCACCTGTGCCCTAAGCCTTGTCATTCCCTAACCCTAACCCTAGCACGGAACGGAAACCCACCACCAGCCCTACACATTAGCCTACGCCGTAGCCTATTCCTGGCCCGTACATTGGCACTGACCCATGCGTAAGAACGTAGCTTGACCATCCCACGTTTCTGTACCTTCACCTGGGCCCTAAGCCTTGCCGTTCCCAAACCCTAAACCTAGCCCGGAACGGAAACCACCACCAGACCTACACCTTACCCTACGCAGTACCCTACTCCTGGCCCTTACGCTGGCACTGACACGTGCGTGAGCACATAGCCTTACCCTCCAACCACCCTCCAAATACAGAAATGGTCAGAAGATCTCATGAGACGATCCTTCAAAGAAGACACAGACATGGCCAAGACGCAGATGAATAGCTGCTCAACATCACTAATTATTTGAGAAATGCAAATCAAAACTACAATGAGGGGGCTTCCCTGGTGGCGCAGTGGTTGAGAGTCCGCCTGCCGATGCAGGGGACACGGGTTCGTGCCCCGGTCCGGGAAGATCCCACATGTCGCGGAGCAGCTGGGCCCGTGAGCCATGGCCACTGAGCCTGCGCGTCCGGAGCCTGTGCTCCGCAACGGGAGAGGCCACAACAGTGAGAGGCACGCGTACCACAAAAAAAAAAAAAAAAAAAAAAAAAAAAAAACTACAATGAGGTATCACCTCACACATGTTAGAATCGGCATCATTAGAAAACCTACAAACAACAAATTCTGGGGAGGGTGTGGACAAAAGGAGCCCTCTTCCACTATTGGTGGGAATGTAAATTGATACAGTCACTATGGAGAACAGTGTGGAGTTTCTTTAAAAAAACTAGAAATAGAATTACCATCTGATCCAGCAATCGCTCTTCTGGGCATATACCCAGAGAAAACCATAAATCAAAAAGGCACATTCACCACAATATTCATTGCAGCACTATTTACAATAGCCAGGTAAGGGAGCAAACTAAATACCCACAAACAGATGAATGGGTAAAGATGTGGTACATATATAAAATGGAATATTACTCGGCCATAAAAAGGAATGAAACTGGGTCATTTCTAGAGACATCGATGGATCTAGAGACTGTCATACGGAATGAAGTAAGTCAGAAAGAGGAAAACAAATATTGTATATTAATGCATATATGTGGTACCTAAAAAGTGGTACAGATGAACTGGTTTGCAGGGAAGAAATAGAGACACAGGTAGAGAACAAACTTATGGACACCAAGTGTGGGAAGCCATGGGGTGGTAGAGGTGGGATGAGTTGGGAGATTGGGATTGGCCTGCATACATGCATATGCATAAAATACATAACTAATAATAACCTGCTGTATAAAAAAATAAAACTAAATTTCAAAATTTAAAAAAATAAAATTTAAAAATAAAAGAGAAAAAAGTTCTTCCCTTCACACAGATGTATTTATAGGAATGTATTATTTCCATGCTTATATCTATAAATACATAAAAGAGGTATAAAATCTAACTTGAACCATAAACGAAAAAAAACCTGAACCCACCAGTTATACAGAGGAAAGCCCTATCAGGGAACTTGCTCCAGCGGTAAACAATTCTGAAATTGGTCAGAGGTGGGGAATCATCTCCCATACAGCCAGCAACCCACCCCGCATGCAAGGAGCGTCCTCATTGCAAAGCTGGGGGACCGTGCCGAGGCATCTCTGAATAAAGGTGAGCTGATCCCCAGACCAGCTGCAGCTGAACTGTTCCCACCCTTCCCAGGTAAAACACCTGAATATGTACAAGGGCATGAAATCCTAGAGGAAGGGCCGTGGAGCCACACCAGCGACAGCACACAGGCCAATTTGGTGCCTGCAGGCGAGGCAGGATGGTCCTGACCCCGGGCGCTCTTCTGGAAGCTTTCCATTTCCCTGCCTGAGATACCCGTCCTGTCCCGGACCCCACCCCTTTTTTTCCTTCCTTACCTCAGCCCGGAGAGAAATTCCAGTGGAACTTATGGGTGACACATCCTCTTCTTTACAGGTGGCAGCCTGGCAACTCCTGCACAAAGTGCAGCAGAGCCCCACACACACCGGGCCACCCACAAAGCCGTGGCCCCTCACACGCTCCCACCAGCAGAGCCCCGAGACTGCTGACGGGGCAGAGAATATGGAGTCAGGCACAGCTTCAGGGGCTATTGCTGCCTGGAGCGCTGTTTATATTGACCTCAACCAGGCACACCTGGGGAGGGCCGGCCGGCACGGTAAGGCTGCCCAGGTCAGCTAATCCACAACCCTCAGGGAATCACATTGTTGAAAATGGACCTCGCTAAGGCAGAATAGAAGCCAAGGAAAATAAGGACACAATGCCATCTGCAGCACCGTAGATGAGTCTAGAAGTAATCATGTGACATGGAGTAAGTCAGAAAGTGAAAGGCACATATCGTATCATATCACTTATAGGTGTTACCTAAAAATGGATACCAGGGCAGATATTTCCACGGAGAAGGGCAATCACATATTCATTAAACAAACTTATGTTTCACCAATGGAAAGGTGTGAGGATTGGTTTCATTACGATATTGGGGTTAACAGACATACAAACACAGGTGACATATATAATCACCAAAGACCTTGGAATACCAAGAGAAGACTGCTCAACATTCTGTCATAACGTACATGGGAAAAGGATCCCAGGAAGAACAGACATATGTGTATGTGTAAAAGAAGCACATCTTCCACACCTACCACAAGCCAAACATTGTAATCAAACTTGCTGTAATAAAAAATAAAAAATTAAATTAAAAACACGAAGAAGAAGTAGTGAGACCAACTTGAGGGGCTTTCTCCTGGCACATTCCATTCTAAATTCCAATCTAGAACACGACTTCCATTGAGGCTCTGTTGCCCTAGTAACCAGATTTGGTAAGGGAGAACTGCTGCCACCTTGTGGCCGTTTCACACAACAGCAGCTTTAATCCCAGCGCTAATGGTCAGTTGATATTCAAAATCATTGCAGACCTGTAAATGACACCTGCCCTGAAAACAAATCCTGGGGTCACATATCGACCAAAGAATTCAAAGGACGACCATATTTCAAAACGACCGTTTCAAAAGGCATATTTTATGCACATTAATGTTCTGCTTCTTTTTCTTTCTTTCTTTTTTGGTTAAAAACACGGGAATGGAAAAGGCATCCCTCAGAAGGGGCGAAAATAGTTGCAAACGAATCAATGGACAAAGGTTTAATCTCCAATATATATAAACAGCTCATGCAGCTTATTAAAAAACAAACAACCCAATACAAAAATGGGCAGAAGATCTAAAGAGACGTTTCTTCAAAGAAGACACAGAGATGGCCAAGACGCACATGAAAAGCTGCTCAAGAGCACTAATTATTAGAGAAATGCAAATCAAAACTACAATGAGGTATCACCTCACACCTGTTAGAATCGGCATCATCAGAAAATCTACAAACAACAAATTCTGGGGAGGGTGTGGACAAAAGGAGCCTTCTTCCACTATTGTTGCGAATGTAATTTGATACAGTCACTATGGAGAACAGTATGGAGTTTCCTTTAAAAAACTAGAAATAGAATTACCATCTGACCCAGCAATCCCACTGTTGCGCATATACCCAGAGACAACCATAAATCAAAAAGGCACATTCACCACAAGGTTCATTGCAGCACTATTTACAATAGCCAGGTAATGGAAGCAACCTAAATGCCCACAGACAGATGAATGGATAAAGATGGGGTACATATATAAAATGGAATATTACTCGGCCATAAAAAGGAATGAAACTGGGTCATTTCTAGAGACATCGATGGATCTAGAGACTGTCATACAAAATGAAGTAAGTCAGAAAGAGGAAAACAAATATTGTATATTAATGCATATATGTGGAACCTAAAAACTGGTACAGATGAACTGGTTTGCAGGGAAGAAATAGAGACACAGAGGTAGAGAACAAACGTATGGACACCAAGTGTGGGAAGCCATGGGGTGGTGGTGGTGGGATGAGTTGGGAGTTTGAGATTGACCTGTATACATGTATATGCATAAAATACATAACTAATAATAACCCGCTGTATAAAAAAGTAAATAAAATTAAATTTCAAAATTTTAAAATATAAAATTTAAAAATAAAACAGAAAAAAGTTCTTCCCTTCACACAGATGTATTTATAGGAATGAATTATTTCCGTGCTTATATCTATAAATACATAAAAGAGGAATAAAATCTAACTTGAACCATAAACGAAAAAAAAAAACCGAACCCACCAGTTATACAGAGGAAAACCCTATCAGGGCACTTGCTCCAGCGGTAAACAATTCTGAAATTGGTCAGAGGTGGTGAATCATCTCCCATACAGCCAGCAACCCACACCCCATGCAAGGAGCATCCTCATTGCAAAGCTGGGGGACCATGCCGGGGCATCTCTGAATAAAGGTGAGCTGAGCCCCAGGCCAGCTGCTGCTGAACTGTTCCCACCCTTCCCAGGTCAAACACCTGAATATGTACAAAGGCTTGAAAGCCTAGAGGAAGGGCCGTGGAGCCACACCAGCGACAGCACGCAGGCCAACTTGGTGACTGCAGGCCAGCCAGGGTGATCCTGGCCCAGGGCGCTCTTCCGGAAGCTTTCCATTGTCCTGCCTGAGATACCCCACCTGTCCCGGCCCCCACTGCTTTTTTCCTTCCTCACCTCTGTCCGGAGAGAAATTCCAGCGGAAGTTATGGGTGACACATCCCCTTCTTTACAGGTGGCAGCCTGGCAACTCCTGCAGAAAGGCCAGCAGAACCCCACTCACACCGGGCCACCAACAAAGCTGTGGCCCCTCACTCCCTCCCACCAGCACAGCCCCGAGACTGCTGACGGGGCAGAGAATATGGAGTCAGGAACAGCTTCAGGGGCTATTGCTGCCTGGAGCGCTGTTTATATTGACCTCAACCAGGCAGACCTGGGGAGGGCCGGCCGGCAGGGTAAGGCTGCCCAGGTCAGCTAATCCACAACCCTCAGGGAATCACATTGTTGAAAATGGACCTCACTAAGGCAGAATAGAAGCCAAGGAAAATAAGGACACAATGCCATTTGCAGCACTGTAGATGAGTCTAGAGGTAATCACGTGACTTGTAGTAAGTCAGAAAGTGAAAGACACATATCATTTCATATCACTTATAGGTGTTACCTAAAATAGAAACCAGGGCAGTGATTTCCACTGAGAAGTGCAATCATAGATTCATTAAACAAACTTATGGTTCACCAATGGAAAGGTGTGTGGATTGGTTTCATTACGATATCGGGGTTAACAGACATATACAAACAGAGGTGACATATATAATCACCAAAGACCTACGGAATACCAAGAGAAGACTACTCAACATTCTGTCATAACGTACATGGGAAAAGGATCCCAGGAAGTACAGACATCTGTATATGTGTAAAAGAACCACATCGTCCACACCTACAACAAGCCAAACATTGTAATCAAACTTGCTGTAATAAAAAATAAAAAATTAAATTAAAAACACGAACAAGAAGTAGGGAGACAAACTTGAGGGGCTTTCTCCTGTCACATTCCATTCTAAATTCCAATCTAGAACACGACTTCCATTGAGGCTCTGTTGCCCTATTAACCAGAATTGGTAAGGGAGAACTGCTGCCACCTTGTGGCCGTTTCACACAACAGCAGATTTAATCCCAGCGCTAATGGTCAGTTGATATTCAAAATCATTGCAGGCCTGTAAATGACACCTGCCCTGAAAACAAATCCTGAGTTCACATATCGACCAAAAAATTTAAAGGACGTCCATATTTCAAAACGACCGTTTCAAAAGGCATATTTTATGCACATTAGTGTTCTGCTTCTTTTTCTTTCTTTCTTTTTTGGTTAAAAACACGGGAATGGAAAAAGGCATCCCTCAGAAGGGGCGAAAATAGTTGCAAACGAATCAATGGACAAAGGTTTAATCTCCAATATATATAAACAGCTCATGCAGCTTATTAAAAAAACAAACAACCCAATACAAAAATGGGCAGAAGATCTAAAGAGACGTTTCTTCAAAGAAGACACAGAGATGGCCAAGACGCACATGAAAAGCTGCTCAAGAGCACTAATTATTAGAGAAATGCAAATCAAAACTACAATGAGGTATCACCTCACACCTGTTAGAATCGGCATCATCAGAAAATCTACAAACAAATTCTGGGGAGGGTGTGGACAAAAGGAGCCCTCTTCCACTATGGTGGGAATGTAAATTGATACAGTCACTATGGAGAACAGTATGGAGTTTCCTTAAAAGAACTAGAAATAGAAACCTTGACTTTCCCTAACCCTAACCATAGCCCGGAACGGAATCCTACCACCAACCCTACACCTTATCTATGCCGTACACTAATCCTAATCCGTACGCTGGCACTAACCAGTGAGTCAACACGTACCCTGACCCTAACACGTTTCCATACCCTCAGCTGTGCCCTAAAACTTGTCGTTGCCTATCCTTAACCTTAGCCCGGAACGGAAACCTACCATCAGCCCTACACCTTACCCTAAGCTGTACCCTAATCCTAATTCATACATCAACACGTACCCTGACCCTAACACGTTTCCGTACCCTCACCTCTGCCATAAACCTTGCCGTTCCCTAACCCTAACCCTAGCCCGGAACGGAAACCTACCACCAACCCTACACCTTACCTTACGCCGTACCCTAATCCTAATTCGTATGCTGACACTAACCTGTGCATCAACACATACCCTGACCCTAACACGTTTCGTACCCTCACCTGTGCCCTAAACTTTGCCGGTCCCTAAACATAACCCTAGACTGGAACGGAAACGTACCACCAACCCTACACCTTACTCTATGCGGTACCCTAATCCTCATGCGTATGCTGACACTAACCCGTGAGTCAACACGTACCCTGAACCTAACACATTTCTGTACCATCACCTGTGCCCAAAACCTTGCAATTCGCTAACCCTAACCCTACAACGGAATGGAAACCTACCGCCCTCCGTACACCTTACCCTACGCCGTACCCTAATCCTAATGCGTATGATGACACTATTCCATGTATCAACATGTATCATGACCCTAACACGTTTCTGTACCGTCACCTGTACCCTAAACCTTGCCGTACCCTAACACTAACCCTAGCCCAGAATGGAAAACTACCACAAACCGTACAGCATACCCTACACGGTACCCTAATCCTAATCCGTACACTGACACTAACCCGTGCGTCAACACGTACACTGACCCTAACACTTTTCCGTTCCCTCACCTGTGCCCTAAACCGTGCCGTTGCCTAACCCTAACCCTAGCCCAAAACGGAAACCTACCACCAACCCTACACGTTACTCTACGCCATACCCTAATCATAATCCGAGCGTCAACACGTACCCTGACCCTAACACATTTCCGTACCCTCACCTATGCCCTAAACCTTGCCTTCCATAACACTAACCCTAGCCTGGAACGGAAACCTACCACCAACCCTAGACCTTAACCTACGAAGGACCATAAACCTACTCCGTACGCTGACACTAACACATGTGTCAACACTTACCCTGACCCTAACACGTTTCCGTACCTTCACCTGTGACCTAAACCTTGCCATTCCCTAACCCTAACCCTAGACCACAATGGAAACCTACCACCAAGCCTACACCTTACCCTAAGCCGTACCCTAATGCTAATCCATATGTCAACACGTACCCTGACACTAACACGTTTCCATACCCTCATCTGTGCCCAAAACCTTGCCGTTCCCTAACACTAACCCTAGCCTGAAACGGAAACCTACCACCAACCATACACTTTACCCTATGCCGCACCATAATCCTCATCTGTACGTTCACACTAACCCGTGCGTCAACACGTACCCTGAGCCTAACACGTTTCGATACCCTCACGTGTGCCCTAAACCTTGCCGTTCCCTAACCCTAACCCTAGCCCAGAACGGAAACCCACCACCAGCCATACACCTTACCCTACGACGTACACTACTCCTGGCCCGTACGCTGGCACTGACCCGTGCGTCAGCACATAGCCTGACTCTCCCACGTTTCCGTACCCGCACCTGTGCCCTAAGACTTGCCGTTCCCTAAGCCTAACCCTAGCCCGGAAAGGAAGCCCACCACCAGCCCTACACCTTTCCCTACGCCGTAGCCTACGACTCGCCCATACGCTGGCACTGACACGTGTGTCAGCACGTAGCATGACCCTCCCACGTTTCCATACCCTCACCTGTGCCCTAAGCCTTGACATTCCCTAACCCTAACCCTAGCCCGGAAAGGAAACCAACCACCAGCCCTACACCTTACCCTACGTTGTTGCCTACTCCTGGCCTGTACGCTGGCACTGACCCGTGCGTCAGCACATAGCCTGACCCTCCACCATTTCCGTACCCTCAACTGTGCCCTAAGTCTTGTCCTTCCCTAACCCTAACCCTAGCCCAGAACAGAAACCCACCACCAGCCCTACAGCTTACCCTACGCCGTAGCCTAATCCTGGCCCGTACGCTGGCACTGATCCGTGCGTCAGCACGTAGCCTGACCTTCCCACGTTCCCGTACCCTCACCTGTGTCCTAAGCCTTGCCGTTCCATAACCCTAACCATAACCCCAAACGGAAAATCACCACCAGCCCTAAACCTTACCCTACGCCGTACCCTACACCTGGCCCGTACGCTGGCACTGATCCGTGCGTCAGCATGTAGCCTAACCCTCCCACTTTTCCTTACCCTCACCTGTTCCCTAAGCCTTTGCGATCCCTAACTCTAACCCTAGCCCGGAACGGAAACCCACCACGAGCCCTACACCCTACCCTACGTCGTAGCCTACTGCTGGCCCGTAAGCTGGCACTCTCCCATGTGTCAGCCCGTAGCCTGCCTCTCCCACGTTTCCGTACCCTCACCTGTGCCCTAAGCCTTGCAGTTCCCTACCTCTAACCCTAGCCCGGAACGGAAACCACCACCAGACCTACACATTACGCTATGCCGTACCCTACTCCTGGCCCGTACGCTGGCACTGACCCATTCTTCAGCACGTATCCTGACCCTCCCACGTTTCCGTACCCTCACCTGTGTCCTAAGGCTTAACGTTCCCTAACCCTAACCCTAGACCAGAATGGACACCCACCACCGCCCTTACACCATACCCAACGCCGTACCCTACTCCTGGTCCACACCCTGGCACTGACCCGTTCTTCAGCATGTAGCCTGACCCTCCCACGTTTCCGTACCCTCACCTGTGCCCTAAGCCTTGCCGCTCCCTAACCCTAACACTAGCCCTGAATGGACACCCACCACCAGCCTTACACTTTACCCTACGCCGTACCCTACTCCTGGTCCATACCCTGGCATTGAACCGTGCTTCAGCATGGAGCCTAACCCTCCCACGTTTCCTACCCTCACCTGTGCCCTAAGCCTTGCCTTTCCCTATCCCTAACCCTAGCCCGGAACGGAAACCCACCACAAAACCTAAACTTTAACGTACGCCGTAGACTACTCCTGACCCGTACGCTGGCAGTGACCCTTGCGTCAGCACATACCCTGCCTCTGCCACGTTTCCATACCCTCACCTGTGCACTAAGCCTTGCCGTTCCCTAACTCTAACCTGGAACGGAAACCCACAACCAGCCCTACACCTTACCCAATGCCGTACCCGAATCCTGGCGTGTACGCTGGCAAAGAGCCGTGCGTCATCACGTAGCCTGACCCTCCCACGTTTCCGTACCCTCACCTGTGCCCTAAGCCTTGCCGTTCCCTAACCCTAACCCTACACCTAACCCTACGCCATACCCTACACTTGGCCCATACGCTGGCACTGACCCGTGCGTCAGCACGTAGCCTGACCCTCCCACTTTTCCGTACCATCTTCTGTGCCCAAAGCTTTGCCGTTCCCTAACCCTAAACCTAGCCTGGAACGGAAACCCACCACCAGCCCTAAACCTTACCCTACGCCGTACCCTAATCCTGCCCCGTACGCTGGCACTGACCCGTGCGTCAGCACGTAGCCTGCCACTCCTACGTTTCCGTACCCTCACCTGTGCCCTAAGCCTTGCCGTTCCCTAACCCTAACGCTAGCCCGGAACATAAACCCACCACCATCCCTAAACCTTACCCTAAGCTGTACCCTACTCCTGGCCCCTACGCTGGCACTGACCTGTGCGTCAGCACGTAGCCTGCCTCTCCCACGTTTCCGTACCCTCACCTGTGTCCTAAGCCTTGCCGTTCCCTAACCCTAACTCTAGCCCGGAACGGAAACCCACCACCAGCCCTAAACATTACGCTACGACGTACCCTAATCCTGGCCCGTACGCTGGCACAGACCCGTGCGTCAACACGTAGCCTGCCACTCCCACGTTTCCGTACGTTCACCTGTGCCCTAAGCCTTGCTGTTCCCTCACCCTAACCCTAGCCCGGAACGGAAACCCACCACCAGCCCTAAACCTTACCCTACGCCATACCCTACTCCTGGCCTGTACGCTGGCACTGACCCGTGCGTCAGCACGTAGCCTGACCCTCCCACGTTTCCTTACGTTCACCTGTGCCCTAAGCCTTGCCGTTCCCTAACCCTAACCCTAGCCCCGAACGGTATCTCACAACCAGCCCTAAACCTTACCCTACGCCGTTCCCTATTCCTGGCCCGTACGCTGGCACTGACCAGTGCGTCAGCACATAGCCGGACCCTCCCACGTTTCCGTACCCTCACCTGTGCCCTAAGCCTTGTCATTCCCTAACCCTAACCCTAGCCCGGAACGGAAACCCACCACCAGCCCTACACATTAGCCTACACCATACCCTACTTCTGGCCGTTACGCTGGCACTGACACGTCCGTGAGCACATAGCCGGACCCTCCCACGTTTCCGTACCCTAACCTGTGCCCTAAGCCTTGTCATTCCCTAACCCTAACCTAGCATGGAACGGAAACCCACCACCAGCCCTACACATTAGCCTACGCCGTAGCCTATTCCTGGCCCGTACATTGGCACTGACCCATGCGTAAGAACGTAGCCTGACCATCCCACGTTTCTGTACCCTCACCTGGGCCCTAAGCCTTGCCGTTCCCAAACCCTAAACCTAGCCCGGAACGGAAACCACCACCAGACCTACACCTTACCCTACGCAGTACCCTACTTCCTGGCCCTTACGCTGGCACAGACACGTGCGTGAGCACATAGCCTTACCCTCCAACCACCCTCCCAATACAGAAATGGTCAGAAGATCTCATGAGGCGATCCTTCAAAGAAGACACAGACATGGCCAAGACGCAGATGAAAAGCTGCTCAACATCACTAATTATTAGAGAAATGCAAATCAAAACTACAATGAGGGGGCTTCTCTGGTGGCGCAGTGGTTGAGAGTCCGCCTGCCGATGCAGGGGACACGGGTTCGTGCCCCGGTCCGGGAAGATCCCACATGTCGCGGAGCAGCTGGGCCCGTGAGCCATGGCCACTGAGCCTGCGCGTCCGGAGCCGGTGCTCCGCAAAAAGAGAGGCCACAACAGTGAGAGGCACGCGTACCACAAAAAAAAAAAAAAAAAATAACTACAATGAGGTATCCCCTCACACATGTTAGAATCGGCATCATCAGAAAACCTACAAACAACAAATTCTGGGGAGGGTGTGGACAAAAGGAGCCCTCTTCCACTATTGGTGGGAATGTAAATTGATACAGTCACTATGGAGAACAGTGTGGAGTTTCCTTAAAAAAACTAGAAATAGAATAACCATCTGATCCAGCAATCGCACTTCTGGGCATATACCCAGAGAAAACCATAAATCAAAAAGGCACATTCACCACAATGTTCATTGCAGCACTATTTACAATAGCCAGGTAAGGGAGCAAACTAAATACCCACAAACAGATGAATGGGTAAAGATGTGGTACATATATAAAATGGAATATTACTCGGCCATAAAAAGGAATGAAACTGGGTCATTTGTAGAGACATCGATGGATCTAGAGACTGTCATACGGAATGAAGTAAGTCAGAAAGAGGAAAACAAATATTGTATATGAATGCATATATGTGAAACCTAAAAAGTGGTACAGATGAACTGGTTTGCAGGGAAGAAATAGAGACACAGGTAGAGAACAAACTTATGGACACGAAGTGTGGGAAGCCATGGGGTGGTAGAGGTGGGATGAGTTGGGAGATTGGGATTGGCCTGCATACATGCATATGCATAAAATACATAACTAATAATAACCTGCTGTATAAAAAAATAAAACTAAATTTCAAAATTTAAAAAAATAAAATTTAAAAATAAAAGAGAAAAAAGTTCTTCCCTTCACACAGATGTATTTATAGGAATGTATTATTTCCATGCTTATATCTATAAATACATAAAAGAGGTATAAAATCTAACTTGAACCATAAACGAAAAAAATCCTGAACCCACCAGTTATACAGAGGAAAGCCCTATCAGGGAACTTGCTCCAGGGGTAAACAATTCTGAAATTGGTCAGAGGTGGGGAATCATCTCCCATACAGCCAGCAACCAACCCCGCATGAAAGGAGCGTCCTCATTGCAAAGCTGGGGGACCGTGCCGAGGCATCTCTGAATAAAGGTGAGCTGAGCCCCACGCCAGCTGCTGCTGAACTGTTCCCACCCTTCCCAGGTAAAACACCTGAATATGTACAAGGGCATGAAATCCTAGAGGAAGGGCCGTGGAGCCACACCAGCGACAGCACACAGGCCAATTTGGTGCCTGCAGGCGAGGCAGGATGGTCCTGACCCCGGGCGCTCTTCTGGAAGCTTTCCATTTCCCTGCCTGTGATACCCGTCCTGTCCCGGACCCCACCCCTTTTTTTCCTTCCTTACCTCAGCCCGGAGAGAAATTCCAGTGGAACTTATGGGTGACACATCCTCTTCTTTACAGGTGGCAGCCTGGCAACTCCTGCACAAAGTCCAGCAGAGCCCCACACACACCGGGCCACCCACAAAGCCATGGCCCATCACACGCTCCCACCAGCAGAGCCCCGAGACTGCTGACGGGGCAGAGAATATGGAGTCAGGCACAGCTTCAGGGGCTATTGCTGCCTGGAGCGCTGTTTATATTGACCTCAACCAGGCACACCTGGGGAGGGCCGGCCGGCACGGTAAGGCTGCCCAGGTCAGCTAATCCACAACCCTCAGGGAATCACATTGTTGAAAATGGACCTCGCTAAGGCAGAATAGAAGCCAAGGAAAATAAGGACACAATGCCATCTGCAGCACCGTAGATGAGTCTAGAGGTAATCATGTGACATGGAGTAAGTCAGAAAGTGAAAGGCACATATCGTATCATATCACTTATAGGTGTTAGCTAAAAATGGATACCAGGGCAGATATTTCCACGGAGAAGGGCAATCACATATTCATTAAACAAACTTATGGTTCACCAATGGAAAGGTGTGAGGATTGGTTTCATTACGATATTGGGGTTAACAGACATACAAACACAGGTGATATATATAATAACCAAAGAGCTACGGAATACAAAGAGAGGAGTACACAACATTCTGTCATAACGTACATGGGAAAAGGATCCCAGGAAGAACAGACATCTGTATATGTGTAAAAGAACCACATCTACCATACCTACAACAAGCCAAACATTGTAATCAAACTTGCTGTAATAAAAAATAAAAAATTAAATTAAAAACACGAACAAGAAGTAGTGAGACAAACTTGAGGGGCTTTTTCCTGTCACATTCTGTTCTAAATTCCAATCTAGAAGGCGACTTCCATTGAGGCTCTGTTGCCCTAGTAACCAGATATTAAAGAGAGAATTGCTGCCACCTTGTGGCCGTTTCACACAACAGCAGCTTTAATCCCAGCGCTAATGGTCAGTTGATATTCAAAATCATTGCAGGCCTGTTAATGACACCTGCCCTGAAAACAAATCCTGGGGTCACATATCGACCAAAAAATTTAAAGGACGTCCATATTTCAAAAGGACCGTTTCAAAAGGCATATTTTATGCACATTAATGTTCTGCTTCTTTTTCTTTCTTTCTTTTTTGGTTAAAAACACGGGAATGGAAAAAGGCATCCCTCAGAAGGGGCGAAAATAGTTGCAAACGAATCAATGGACAAAGGTTTAATCTCCAATATATATAAACAGCTCATGCAGCTTATTAAAAAAACAAACAACCCAATACAAAAATGGGCAGAAGATCTAAAGAGACGTTTCTTCAAAGAAGACACAGAGATGGCCAAGACGCACATGAAAAGCTGCTCAAGAGCACTAATTATTAGAGAAATGCAAATCAAAACTACAATGAGGTATCACCTCACACCTGTTAGAATCGGCATCATCAGAAAATCTACAAACAACAAATTCTGGGGAGGGTGTGGACAAAAGGAGCCCTCTTGCACTATTGGTGGGAATGTAATTTGATACAGTCACTATGGAGAACAGTATGGAGTTTCCTTTAAAAAACTAGAAATAGAATTACCATCTGACCCAGCAATCCCACTGTTGGTCATATACCCAGAGACAACCATAAATCAAAAAGGCACATTCACCACAATGTTCATTGCAGCACTGTTTACAATAGCCAGGTAATGGAAGCAACCTAAATGCCCACAGACAGATGAATGGATAAAGATGGGGTACATATATAAAATGGAATATTACTCGGCCATAAAAAGGAATGAAACTGGGTCATTTGTAGAGACATCGATGGATCTAGAGACTGTCATACAGAATGAAGTAAGTAAGAAAGAGGAAAACAAATATTGTATATTAATGCATATATGTGGAACCTAAAAACTGGTACAGATGAACTGGTTTGCAGGGAAGAAATAGAGACACAGAGGTAGAGAACAAACGTATGGACACCAAGTGTGGGAAGCCATGGGGTGGTGGTGGTGGGATGAGTTGGGAGTTTGAGATTGACCTGTATACATGTATATGCATAAAATACATAACTAATAATAACCCGCTGTATAAAAAAGTAAATAATATTAAATTTCAAAATTTTAAAATATAAAATTTAAAAATAATACAGAAAAAAGTTCTTCCCTTCACACAGATGTATTTATAGGAATGAATTATTTCCATGCTTATATCTATAAATACATAAAAGAGGAATAAAATCTAACTTGAACCATAAACGAAAAAAAAACCTGAACCCACCAGTTATACAGAGGAAAACCCTAACAGGGCACTTGCTCCAGCGGTAAACAATTCTGAAATTGGTCAGAGGTGGGGAATCATCTCCCATACAGCCAGCAACCCACACCCCATGCAAGGAGCATCCTCATTGCAAACCTGGGGGACCGTGCCGGGGCATCTCTGAATAATGGTGAGCTGAGCCCCAGGCCAGCTGCTGCTGAACTGTTCCCACCCTTCCCAGGTCAAACACCTGAATATGTACAAAGGCTTGAAAGCCTAGAGGAAGGGCCGTGGAGCCACACCAGCGACAGCACGCAGGCCAACTTGGTGACTGCAGGCCAGCCAGGGTGATCCTGGCCCCGGGCGCTCTTCTGGAAGCTTTCCATTGTCCTGCCTGAGATACCCCACCTGTCCCGGCCCCCACTGCTTTTTTCCTTCCTCACCTCTGTCCGGAGAGAAATTCCAGCGGAAGTTATGGGTGACACATCCTCTTCTTTACAGGTGGCAGCCTGGCAACTTCTGCAGAAAGGCCAGCAGAACCCCACTCACACAGGGCCACCAACAAAGCTGTGGCCCCTCACTCCCTCCCACCAGCACATCCCCGAGACTGCTGACGGGGCAGAGAATATGGAGTCAGGAACAGCTTCAGGGTCTATGGCTGCCTGGAGCGCTGTTTATATTGACCTCAACCAGGCAGACCTGGGGAGGGCCGGGCGGCAGGGTAAGGCTGCCCAGGTCAGCTAATCCACAACCCTCAGGGAATCACATTGTTGAAAATGGACCTCGCTAAGGCAGAATAGAAGCCAAGGAAAATAAGGACACAATGCCATTTGCAGCACTGTAGATGAGTCTAGAGGTAATCACGTGACTTGTAGTAAGTCAGAAAGTGAAAGACACATATCATTTCATATCACTTATAGGTGTTACCTAAAATAGAAACCAGGGCAGTCATTTCCACTGAGAAGTGCAATCATAGATTCATTAAACAAACTTATGGTTCACCAATGGAAAGGTGTGTGGATTGGTTTCATTACGATATCGGGGTTAACAGACATATACAAACAGAGGTGACATATATAATCACCAAAGACCTACGGAATACCAAGAGAAGACTAGTCAACATTCTGTCATAACGTACATGGGAAAAGGATCCCAGGAAGTACAGACATCTGTATTTGTGTAAAAGAACCACATCGTCCACACCTACAACAAGCCAAACATTGTAATCAAACTTGCTGTAATAAAAAATAAAAAATTAAATTAAAAACACGAACAAGAAGTAGGGAGACAAACTTGAGGGGCTTTCTCCTGTCACATTCCATTCTAAATTCCAATCTAGAACACGACTTCCATTGAGGCTCTGTTGCCCTAGTAACCAGAATTGGTAAGGGAGAACTGCTGCCACCTTGTGGCCGTTTCACACAACAGCAGCTTTAATCCCAGCGCTCATGGTCAGTTGATATTCAAAATCATTGCAGGCCTGTAAATGACACCTGCCCTGAAAACAAATCCTGGGGTCACATATCGACCAAAAAATTTAAAGGACGTCCATATTTCAAAACGACCGTTTCAAAAGGCATATTTTATGCACATTAGTGTTCTGCTTCTTTTTCTTTCTTTCTTTTTTGGTTAAAAACACGGGAATGGAAAAAGGCATCCCTCAGAAGGGGCGAAAATAGTTGCAAACGAATCAATGGACAAAGGTTTAATCTCCAATATATATAAACAGCTCATGCAGCTTATTAAAAAAACAAACAACCCAATACAAAAATGGGCAGAAGATCTAAAGAGACGTTTCTTCAAAGAAGACACAGAGATGGCCAAGACGCACATGAAAAGCTGCTCAAGAGCACTAATTATTAGAGAAATGCAAATCAAAACTACAATGAGGTATCACCTCACACCTGTTAGAATCGGCATCATCAGAAAATCTACAAACAAATTCTGGGGAGGGTGTGGACAAAAGGAGCCCTCTTCCACTATGGTGGGAATGTAAATTGATACAGTCACTATGGAGAACAGTATGGAGTTTCCTTAAAAGAACTAGAAATAGAAACCTTGACTTTCCCTAACCGTAACCATAGCTCGGAACGGAATCCTACCACCAACCCTACACCTTATCTATGCCGTACACTAATCCTAATCCGTACGCTGGCACTAACCAGTGAGTCAACACGTACCCTGACCCTAACACGTTTCCATACCCTCAGCTGTGCCCTAAAACTTGTCGTTGCCTATCCTTAACCTTAGCCCGGAACGGAAACCTACCATCAGCCCTACACCTTACCCTAAGCTGTACCATAATCCTAATTCATACATCGACACATACCCTGACCCTAACACGTTTCCGTACCCTCACCTCTGCCATAAACCTTGCCGTTCCCTAACCCTAACCCTAGCCCGGAACGGAAACCTACCACCAACCCTACACCTTACCTTACGCCGTACCCTAATCCTAATTCGTATGCTGACACTAACCTGTGCATCAACACGTACCCTGACCCTAACACGTTTCGTACCCTCACCTGTGCCCTAAACTTTGCCGGTCCCTAAACATAACCCTAGACTGGAACGGAAACGTACCACCAACCCTACACCTTACTCTATGCGGTACCCTAATCCTCATGCGTATGCTGACACTAACCCGTGAGTCAACACGTACCCTGAACCTAACACATTTCTGTACCATCACCTGTGCCCAAAACCTTGCAATTCGCTAACCCTAACCCTACAACGGAATGGAAACCTACCGCCCTCCGTACACCTTACCCTACGCCGTACCCTAATCCTAATGCGTATGATGACACTATTCCATGTATCAACATGTATCATGACCCTAACACGTTTCTGTACCGTCACCTGTACCCTAAACCTTGCCGTACCCTAACACTAACCCTAGCCCAGAATGGAAAACTACCACAAACCGTACAGCATACCCTACACGGTACCCTAATCCTAATCCGTACACTGACACTAACCCGTGCGTCAACACGTACACTGACCCTAACACTTTTCCGTTCCCTCACCTGTGCCCTAAACCGTGCCGTTGCCTAACCCTAACCCTAGCCCAAAACGGAAACCTACCACCAACCCTACACGTTACTCTACGCCATACCCTAATCATAATCCGAGCGTCAACACGTACCCTGACCCTAACACATTTCTGTACCCTCACCTATGCCCTAAACCTTGCCGTTCCATAACACTAGCCCTAGCCTGGAACGGAAACCTACCACCAACCCTAGACCTTAACCTACGAAGGACCATAAACCTACTCCGTACGCTGACACTAACACATGCGTCAACACTTACCCTGACCCTAACACGTTTCCGTACCTTCACCTGTGACCTAAACCTTGCCATTCCCTAACCCTAACCCTAGACCACAATGGAAACCTACCACCAAGCCTACACCTTACCCTAAGCCGTACCCTAATGCTAATCCATATGTCAACACGTACCCTGACACTAACACGTTTCCATACCCTCATCTGTGCCCAAAACCTTGCCGTTCCCTAACACTAACCCTAGCCTGAAACGGAAACCTACCTCCAACCATACACTTTACCCTATGCCGCACCATAATCTTCATCTATACGTTCACACTAAACAGTGCGTCAACACGTACCCTGAGCCTAACACGTTTCGATACCCTCACGTGTGCCCTAAATCTTGCCGTTCCCTAACCCTAACCCTAGCCCAGAACGGAAACCCACCACCAGCCCTACACCTTACCCTACGACGTACACTACTCCTGTCCCGTACGCTGGCACTGACCCGTGCGTCAGCACATAGCCTGACTCTCCCACGTTTCCGTACCCGCACCTGTGCCCTAAGACTTGACGTTCCCTAACCCTAACCCTAGCCCGGATAGGAAGCCCACCACCAGCCCTACACCTTTCCCTATGCCGTAGCCTACGACTGGCCCATACGCTGGCACTGACACGTGTGTCAGCACGTAGCATGACCCTCCCACGTTTCCATACCCTCACCTGTGCCCTAAGCCTTGACATTCCCTAACCCTCACCCTAGCCCGGAAAGGAAACCAACCACCAGCCCTACACCTTACCCTACGTTGTTGCCTACTCCTGGCCTGTACGCTGGCACTGACCCATGCGTCAGCACATAGCCTGACCCTCCACCATTTCCGTACCCTCAACTGTGCCCTAAGTCTTGTCCTTCCCTAACCCTAACCCTAGCCCAGAACAGAAACCCACCACCAGCCCTACAGCTTACCCTACGCCGTAGCCTAATCCTGGCCCGTACGCTGGCACTGATCCGTGCGTCAGCATGTAGCCTGACCTTCCCACGTTCCCGTACCCTCACCTGTGTCCTAAGCCTTGCCGTTCCATAACCCTAACCATAACCCCAAACGGAAACCCACCACCAGCCCTAAACCTTACCCTACGCCGTACCCTACACCTGGCCCGTACGCTGGCACTGATCCGTGCGTCAGCATGTAGCCTAACCCTCGCACGTTTCCTTACGTTCCCCTTGCCCTAAGCCTTGCCGTTCCCTAACCCTAACCCTAGCCCGGAACGGTATCTCACAACCAGCCCTACTCCTTACCCTACGCCGTTCCCTATTCCTGGCCCGTACGCTGGCACTGACCCGTGTGTCAGCGCATAGCCGGACCCGCCCACGTTTCCGTACCCTCACCTGTGCCCTAAGCCTTGTCATTCCCTAACCCTAACCCTAGCACGGAACGGAAACCCACCACCAGCCCTACACATTAGCCTACGCCGTAGCCTATTCCTGGCCCGTACATTTGCACTGACCCATGCGTAAGAACGTAGCCTGACCATCCCACGTTTCCTTACCCTCACCTGGGCCCTAAGCCTTGCCGTTCCCAAACCCTAAAACTAGCCCGGAACGGAAACCACCACCAGACCTACACTTTACCCTACGCAGTACCCTACTCCTGGGCCTTACGCTGGCACTGACACGTGCGTGAGCACATAGCCTTACACTCCAACCACCCTCCCAATACAGAAATGGTCAGAAGATCTCATGAGACGATCCTTCAAAGAAGACACAGACATGGCCAAGACGCAGATGAAAAGCTGCTCAACATCACTAATTATTAGAGAAATGCAAATCAAAACTACAATGAGGGGCTTCCCTGGTGGCGCAGTGGTTGAGAGTCCGCCTGCCGATGCAGGGGACACGGGTTCGTGCCCCGGTCCGGGAAGATCCCACATGTCGCGGAGCAGCTGGGCCTGTGAGCCATGGCCACTGAGCCTGCGCGTCCGGAGCCTGTGCTCCGCAACGGGAGAGGCCACAACAGTGAGGGGCCCGCGTACCACAAAAAAAAAAAAAAAAAAAAAAACTACAATGAGGTATCCCCTCACACATGTTAGAATCGGCATCATCAGAAAACCTACAAACAACAAATTCTGGGGAGGGTGTGGACAAAAGGAGCCCTCTTCCACTATTGGTGGGAATGTAAATTGATACAGTCACTATGGAGAACAGTGTGGAGTTTCCTTAAAAAAACTAGAAATAGAATTACCATCTGATCCAGCAATCGCACTTCTGGGCATATACCCAGAGAAAACCATAAATCAAAAAGGCACATTCACCACAATGTTCATTGCAGCACTATTTACAATAGCCAGGTAAGGGAGCAAACTAAATACCCACAAACAGATGAATGGGTAAAGATGTGGTACATATATAAAATGGAATATTACTCGGCCATAAAAAGGAATGAAACTGGGTCATTTGTAGAGACATCGATGGATCTAGAGACTGTCATACAGAATGAAGTAAGTCAGAAAGAGGAAAACAAATATTGTATATTAATGCATATATGTGGAACCTAAAAAGTGGTACAGATGAACTGGTTTGCAGGGAAGAAATAGAGACACAGGTAGAGAACAAACTTATGGACACCAAGTGTGGGAAGCCATGGGGTGGTAGAGGTGGGATGAGTTGGGAGATTGGGATTGGCCTGCATACATGCATATGCATAAAATACATAACTAATAATAACCTGCTGTATAAAAAAATAAAACTAAATTTCAAAATTTAAAAAAATAAAATTTAAAAATAAAAGAGAAAAAAGTTCTTCCCTTCACACAGATGTATTTATAGGAATGTATTATTTCCATGCTTATATCTATAAATACATAAAAGAGGTATAAAATCTAACTTGAACCATAAACGAAAAAAAACCTGAACCCACCAGTTATACAGAGGAAAGCCCTATCAGGGAACTTGCTCCAGCGGTAAACAATTCTGAAATTGGTCAGAGGTGGGGAATCATCTCCCATACAGCCAGCAACCCACCCCGCATGCTAGGAGCGTCCTCATTGCAAAGCTGGGGGACCGTGCCGAGGCAACCTTGAATAAAGGTGAGCTGAGGCCCAGGCCAGCTGCAGCTGAACTTTTCCCACCCTTCCCAGGTAAAACACATGAATATGTACAAGGGCATGAAATCCTAGAGGAAGGGCCTTGGAGCCACCCCAGCGACAGCACACAGGCCAACTTGGTGCCTGCAGGCGAGGCAGGATGGTCCTGAACCCGGGCGCTCTTCTGGAAGCTTTCCATTTCCCTGCCTGAGATACCCCTCCTGTCCCGGACCCCACCCTTTTTTTTCCTTCCTTACCTCAGCCCGGAGAGAAATTCCAGTGGAACTTATGGGTGACACATCCTCTTCTTTACAGGTGGCAGCCTGGCAACTCCTGCACAAAGTTCAGCAGAGCCCCACACACACCGGGCCACCCACAAATCCATGGCCCATCACACGCTCCCACCAGCAGAGCCCCGAGACTGCTGACGGGGCAGAGAATATGGAGTCAGGCACAGCTTCAGGGGCTATTGCTGGCTGGAGCGCTGTTTATATTGACCTCAACCAGGCACACCTGGGGAGGGCCGGCCGGCACGGTAAGGCTGCCCAGGTCAGCTAATCCACAACCCTCAGGGAATCACATTGTTGAAAATGGACCTCGCTAAGGCAGAATAGAAGCCAAGGAAAATAAGGACACAATGCCATCTGCAGCACCGTAGATGTGACTAGAGGTAATCATGTGACATGTAGTAAGTCAGAAAGTGAAAGGCACATATTGTATCATATCACTTATAGGTGTTACCTAAAAATGGATACCAGGGCAGATATTTCCACGGAGAAGGGCAATCACATATTCATTAAACAAACTTATGTTTCACCAATGGAAAGGTGTGAGGATTGGTTTCATTACGATATTGGGGTTAACAGACAAACAAACACAGGTGATATATATAATAACCAAAGAGCTACGGAATACAAAGAGAGGAGTACACAACATTCTGTCATATCGTACATGGGAAAAGGATACCAGGAAGAACAGACATCTGTATATGTGTAAAAGAACCACATCTACCATACCTACAACAAGCCAAACATTGTAATCAAACTTGCTGTAATAAAAAATAAAAAATTAAATTAAAAACACAAACAAGAAGTAGTGAGACAAACTTGAGGGGCTTTTTCCTGTCACATTCTGTTCTAAATTCCAATCTAGAAGGCGACTTCCATTGAGGCTCTGTTGCCCTAGTAACCAGAAATGAAAGAGAGAACTGCTGCCACCTTGTGGCCGTTTCACACAACAGCAGCTTTAATCCCAGCGCTCATGGTCAGTTGATATTCAAAATCATTGCAGGCCTGTAAATGACACCTGCCCTGAAAACAAATCCTGCGGTCACATATCGACCAAAAAATTTAAAGGACGTCCATATTTCAAAACGACCGTTTCAAAAGGCATATTTTATGCACATTAATGTTCTGCTTCTTTTTCTTTCTTTCTTTTTTGGTTAAAAACACGGGAATGGAAAAAGGCATCCCTCAGAAGGGGCGAAAATAGTTGCAAACGAATCAATGGACAAAGGTTTAATCTCCAATATATATAAACAGCTCATGCAGCTTATTAAAAAAAAAACAACCCAATACAAAAATGGGCAGAAGATCTAAAGAGACGTTTCTTCAAAGAAGACACAGAGATGGCCAAGACGCACATGAAAAGCTGCTCAAGAGCACTAATTATTAGAGAAATGCAAATCAAAACTACAATGAGGTATCACCTCACACCTGTTAGAATCGGCATCATCAGAAAATCTACAAACAACAAATTCTGGGGAGGGTGTGGACAAAAGGAGCCCTCTTCCACTATTGGTGGGAATGTAATTTGATACAGTCACTATGGAGAACAGTATGGAGTTTCCTTTAAAAAACTAGAAATAGAATTACCATCTGACGCAGCAATCCCACAGTTGGGTATATACCCAGAGACAACCATAAATCAAAAAGGCACATTCACCACAAGGTTCATTGCAGCACTATTTACAATAGCCAGGTAATGGAAGCAACCTAAATGCCCACAGACAGATGAATGGATAAAGATGGGGTACATATATAAAATGGAATATTACTCGGCCATATAAAGGAATGAAACTGGGTCATTTGTAGAGACATCGATGGATCTAGAGACTGTCATACAGAATGAAGTACGTCAGAAAGAAGAAAACAAATATTGTATATTAATGCATATATGTGGAACCTAAAAACTGGTACAGATGAACTGGTTTGCAGGGAAGAAATAGAGACACAGAGGTAGAGAACAAACGTATGGACACCAAGTGTGGGAAGCCATGGGTTGGTGGTGGTGGGATGAGTTGGGAGTTTGAGATTGACCTGTATACATGTATATGCATAAAATACATAACTAATAATAACCCGCTGTATAAAAAAGTAAATAAAATTAAATTTCAAAATTTTAAAATGTAAAATTTAAAAATAAAACAGAAAAAAGTTCTTCCCTTCACACAGATGTATTTATAGGAATGAATTATTTCCATGCTTATATCTATAAATACATAAAAGAGGAATAAAATCTAACTTGAACCATAAACGAAAAAAAAACCTGAACCCACCAGTTATACAGAGGAAAACCCTATCAGGGCACTTGCTCCAGCGGTAAACAATTCTGAAATTAGTCAGAGGTGGGGAATCATCTCCCATACAGCCAGCAAACCACACCCCATGCAAGGTGCATCCTCATTGCAAAGCTGGGGGACCGTGCCGGGGCATCTCTGAATAAAGGTGAGCTGAGCCCCAGGCCAGCTGCTGCTGAACTGTTCCCACCCTTCCCAGGTCAAACACCTGAATATGTACAAAGGCTTGAAAGCCTAGAGGAAGGGCCGTGGAGCCACACCAGCGACAACACGCAGGCCATCTTGGTGACAGCAGGCCAGCCAGGGTGGTCCTGACCCCGGGCGCTCTTCCGGAAGCTTTCCATTGTCCTGCCTGAGATACCCCACTTGTCCCGGGCCCCACTGCTTTTTTCCTTCCTCACCTCTGTCTGGAGAGAAATTCAGGCGGAAGGTATGGGTGACACATCCTCCTCCTTACAGGAGGCAGCCTGGCAACTCCTTCAGAAAGGCCAGCAGAACCCCACTCACACCGGGCCACCAACAAAGCTGTGGCCCCTCACTCCCTCCCACCAGCACAGCCCCGAGACTGCTCACGGGGCAGAGAATATGGAGGCAGGCACAGCTTCAGGGGCTATTGCTGCATGGAGCGATGTTTATATTGACCTCAACCAGGCAGACCTGGGGAGGGCCGGCCGGCAGGATAAGGCTGCCCACGTCAGCTAATCCACAACCCGCAGGGAAGCACATTGTTGAAAAGGGACCTCGCTAAGGCAGAAGAGAAGGCAAGGAAAAAAAGGACACTATGCCTTTTGCAGCACCGTAGATGAGACTAGAGGTAATCACGTGACATGTAGTAAGTCAGAAAGTGAAAGACATATATCATATCATATCACTTATAGGTGTTACCTAAAAATGGATACCAGGGAAGATATTTCCACCGAGAAGGGCAATCAGAGATTCATTAAACAAACTTATGGTTCAAGAATGGAAAGGTATGAGGATTGGTTTCATTACTATATTGGGGTTAACAGACTTATACAAACACAGGTGACATATATAATCACCAAATACCTACGGAATACCAAAAGACTACTCAACATTCTGTCATAAGGTACATGGGAAAAGGATCCCAGGAAAAACCGACATCTGTATATGTGTAAAAGAACCACATCTTCCACACCTACAACAAGCCAAACATTGTAATCAAACTTGCTGTAATAAAAAATAAAAATTAAATTAAAAACACGAACAAGCAGTAGGGAGACAAACTTGAGGGGTTTTCTCCTGGCACATTCCATTCTAAATTCCAATCTAGAACACGACTTCCATTGAGGCTCTGTTGCCCTAGTAACCAGAATTGGTAAGGGAGAACTGCTGCCACCATGTGGCCGTTTCACACAACAGCAGCTTTAATCCCAGGGCTAATGGTCAGTTGATATTCAAAATCATTGCAGGCCTGTAAAGGACACCTGCCCTGAAAACAAATTCTGGGGTCACATATCGACCAAAAAATTCAAAGGACGTCCATATTTCAAAACGACCGTTTCAAAAGGCATATTTTACGCACATTAGTTTTCTACTTCTTTTTCTTTTTTTCTTTTTTGGTTAAAAAAACGGGAAAGGAAAAAGACATCCCTCAAAAGGGACGAAAATATTTGCAAACGAATCAATGGACAAAGGTTTAATCTCCAATATAGAAACAGCTCATGCAGGTTAATATTAAAAAAACAATCAAACCAATAGAAAAATGGGCAGTTCTAAAGAGGCGTTTCTTCAAAGAAGACACAGAGATGGCCAAGACGCACATGAAAAGCTGTTCAACAGCACTAATTATTAGAGAAATGCAAATCAAAACTACAATGAGGTATCACCTCACACCTGTTAGAATCGGCATCATCAGAAAATCTACAGACAACAAATTCTGGGGAGGGTGTGGACAAAAGGAGACTTCTTCCACTATTGGTGGGAATGTAAATTGATACACTCACTATGGAGAACACTATGGAGTTTCCTTAAAAAAACTAGACATAGAATTACCATCTGATCCAGCAATCCCACTTCTGCTCATATACCCAAAGAAAACCATAAATCAGAAAGGCACATTCACCACAATGTTCATTGCAGCACTATTTACAAAGGCCAGGTAATGGAAGCAACCTAAATGCCCTCACACAGATGAATGGATAAAGATGTGGTACATGTATAAAATGGAATATTACTCAGCCATAAAAAGGAATGAAACTGGGTCATTTGTAGAGACATCGATGGATCTAGAGACTGTCATACAGAATGAAGTAGGTCAGAAAGAGGAAAACAAATATTGTATATTAATGCATATATGTGGAACCTAAAAAATGGTACAGATGAACTGGTTTGCAGGGAAGAAGTAGAGACACAGAGGTAGAGAACAAACGTATGGACACCAAGTGTGGGAAGCCATGGGGTGGTGGTGGTGGGATGAGTTGGGAGTTTGAGATTGACCTGTATACATGTATATGCATAAAATACATAACTAATAATAACCTGCTGTATATAAAAGTAAATAAAATGAAATTTCATAATCTTGAAAAATAAAATTTAAATATAAAACAGAAAAAAGTTCTTCCCTTCACACAGATGTATTTATAGGAATGAATTATTTCCATGCTTATATCTATAAATATATTAAAGAGGAATAAAATCTAACTTGAACCATAAAAGGAAAAAAACCTGAACCCACCAGTTATACAGAGGAAAACCCGATCAGGGCACTTGCTCCAGCGGCAAACAATTCTGAAATTGGTCAGAGGTGGGGAATCATCCCCATACAGCCAGCAACCCACACCCCACACAAGGAGCGTCCTCATTGCAAAGCTGGGGGACCGAGCCGAGGCATCTCTAAAAAAAGGTGAGCTGAGCCGCAGGCCAGCTGTTGCTGAACTGTTCCCACCCTTCCCAGGTAAAACAACTGAATATGTACAAGGGCTTGAAAGACTAGAGGAAGGGCCGTGGAGCCACAACAGCGACAGCACGCAGGCCAACTTGGTGCCTGCAGGCCAGCCAGGGTGGTCCTGGCACCGGGCGCTCTTCCGGAAACTTTCCATTGTCCTGCCTGAGATACCCCACCTGTCCCGGCCCCCACTGCTTTTTTCCTTCCTCACCTCTGTCCGGAGAGAAATTCCAGCAGAAGGTATGGGTGACACATCCTCTTCTTTACAGGAGGCAGCCTGGCAACTACTGCAGAAAGGCCAGGAGAACCCCACTCACACCGGGCCACCAACAAATCTGTGGCACCTCATTCCCTCCCACCAGCACAGCCCCGAGACTGCTGACGGGGCCGAGAATATGGAGTCAGGAACAGCTTCAGGGGCTATTGCTGCCTGGAGCGCTGTTTATATTGACCTCAACCAGGCACACCAGGGGAGGGCCGGGCGGCAGGGTAAGGCTGCCCAGGTCAGCTAATCCACAACACTCAGGGAATCACAATGTTGAAAATGGACCTCGGTAAGGCAGAAGAGAAGCCAAGGTAAAAAAGTACACAATGCCATTTGCACCACCGTAGATGAGTCTAGAGGTAATCACGTGACATGTAGTAAGTCAGAAAGTGAAAGACACATATCATATCATATCACTTATAGGTGTTACCTAAAAATGGTTAACAGGGCATATATTTCCACTGAGAAGGGCAATCAGAGATTCATTAAACAAACTTATGGTTCACCAATGGAAAGGTGTGAGGATTGGTTTCATTACGATATCGGGGTTAACAGACTTATACAAACACAGGTGACATATAATCACCAAAGACCTACGGAATACCAAAAGACTACTCAACATTCTGTCATAAGGTACATGGGAAAAGGATCCCAGGAAAAACAGACATCTGTATATGTGTAAAAGAACCACATCTTCCACACCTACAACAAGCCAAACATTGTAATCAAACTTGCTGTAATAAAAAATAAAAAATTAAATGAAAAACACGAACAAGAAGTAGGGAGACAAACTTGAGGGGCTTTCTCCTGTCACATTCCATTCTAAATTCCAATCTAGAACACGACTTCCATTGAGGCTCTGTTGCCCTAGTAACCAGAATTGGTAAGGGAGAACTGCTGCCACCTTGTGGCCGTTTCACACAACAGCAGCTTTAATCCCAGCGCTCATGGTCAGTTGATATTCAAAATCATTGCAGGCCTGTAAATGACACCTGCCCTGAAAACAAATCCTGGGGTCACATATCGACCAAAAATTTTAAAGGATGTCCATATTTCAAAACGACCGTTTCAAAAGGCATATTTTATGCACATTAGTGTTCTGCTTCTTTTTCTTTCTTTCTTTTTTGGTTAAAAACACGGGAATGGATAAAGGCATCCCTCAGAAGGGGCGAAAATAGTTGCAAACGAATCAATGGACAAAGGTTTAATCTCCAATATATATAAACAGCTCATGCAGCTTATTAAAAAAAAAACAACCCAATACAAAAATGGGCAGAAGATCTAAAGAGACGTTTCTTCAAAGAAGACACCGAGATGGCCAAGACGCACATTAAAAGCTGCTCAAGAGCACTAATTATTAGAGAAATGCAAATCAAAACTACAATGAGGTATCACCTCACACCTGTTAGAATCGGCATCATCAGAAAATCTACAAACAAATTCTGGGGAGGGTGTGGACAAAAGGAGCCCTCTTCCACTATGGTGGGAATGTATATTGATACAGTCACTATGGAGAACAGTATGGAGTTTCCTTAAAAGAACTAGAAATAGAAACCTTGACTTTCCCTAACCCTAACCATAGCCCGGAACGGAATCCTACCATCAGCCCTACACCTTACCCTAAGCTGTACCTTAATCCTAATTCATACATCAACACGTACCCTGACCCTAACACGTTTCCGTACCCTCAGCTCTGCCATAAACCTTGCCGTTCCCTAACCCTAACCCTAGCCCAAAACGGAAACCTACCACCAACCCTACACGTTACCCGACGCCATACCCTAATCATAATCCGAGCGTCAACACGTACCTTGACCCTAACAAATTTCCGTACCCTCACCTATGCCCTAAACCTTGCCGTTCCATAACACTAACCCTAGCCTGGAACGGAAACCTACCACCAACCCTAGACTTTAACCTACGAAGGACCATAAACCTACTCCGTATGCTGTCACTAACCCATGCGTCAACACTTACCCTGACCCTAACACGTTTCCGTACCTTCACCTGTGACCTAAACCTTGCCATTCCCTAACCCTAAACCTAGCTCACAACGGAAACCTACCACCAAACCTACTCCTTACCCTAAGCCGTACCCTAATGCTAATCCATATGTCAACACGTACCCTGACACTAACACGTTTCCATACCCTCATCTGGGCCCAAAACTTTGCCGTTCCCTAACACTAACCCTAGCCTGGAACGGAAACCTACCACCAACCATACACTTTACCCTATGCCGCACCATAATTCCTCATCTGTACGTTCACACTAACCCGTGCGTCAACACGTACCCTGAGGCTAACACGTTTCAATACCCTCACGTGTGCCCTAAACCTTGTCATTCCCTAACCCTAACCCAAGCCCGGAACGGAAACCTACCACCAACACAACACCTTACCCTAAGCCATACCGTAATCCTAATCTGTACGTCAACATGTACCCTGACCCTAAACCGTTTCCGTACCCTCACCTGTGCCCTAAACATTGCCATTCCCTAACCCTAAACCTAGCACGAAACGGAAACCTACCACCAACCATACACATTACCCTACGCCGTACCCTATTCCTAATCCATACGCTGACACTAACCCGTGTTTCAACACGTACCTTGACTGTAACAAGTTTCTGTAAGCTCACCTGTGCCCAAACTTTGCCAATCCCTAACCCTAACCCTAGCCCGGAAAGGAAACCCACCACCAGCCCAACACATTACCCTACACCGAAGCCTACTCCTGGCCCGTACGCTGGCACTGACCCGTGTGTCAGCACGTAGCCTGACACTCCGACGTTTCCATACCCTCACCTGTGCCCTAAGCCTTGCCGTTCCCTAACCCTAACCCTATTCCGGAACGGAAAACCACCCCCTGCCCTAAACCTTACCCTACACTGTACCCTACTTCTGGCCAGTAAACTGGCACTGACCCGTGCGTCAGCATGTAGCCTGACCCTCCCACGTTTCCGTACCCTCACCCGTGCCCTAAGCCTTGCCGTTCCCTAACCCTAACCCTACAACTTACCCTATGCCGTACCCTACTCTTGGCCCATACGCTGGCACTGACACGTGATTCAGCATGTAGCCTGACCCACCCACGTTTCCGTACCCTCACCTGTGCCCTAAGCATTGCCTTTCCCTAACCCTAACACTAGCCGTGAACGGAAACCCACCACCAGCTCTACACCTTACCGTACGCCGTACCCTACTCTTGGCCTATACGCTGGCACTGACCCGTGCGTCAGCACGTAGCCTGACCCACCCATGTTTCCGTACCCTCACCTGTGCCCTAAGCCTTGCCATTCCGTAACCCTAACCTTAGCCCGGAACGGGAAACCACAGCCAGCGCGACACCTTACCCTATGCCGTAAACGACTCCTGGCCCGTATGCTGGCACTGACCCGTGAGTCAGCATGTAGCCTGACCCTCCCACTTTTCCGAACCCTCACCTGTGCCCTAAGCCTTGCCGTTCCGTAACCCTAACCCTAGCCCGGAATGGAAACCCACCACCAGCCCTAAACCTTACCCTATGCCGTACCATACTCCTGGCCCGTACGCTGGCACTGACCCGTGCGTCAGCATGTAGCCTGACCCTCCCACTTTTCCTTACCCTCACCTGTTCCCTAAGTCTTACTGATCCCTAACTCTAACCCTAGCCCGGAACGGAAACCCACCACCAGCCCTACACCCTACCCTACGTCGTAGCCTACTGCTGGCCCGTAAGCTGACACTCTCCCATGTGTCAGCCCGTAGCCTGCCTCTCCCACGTTTCCGTACCCTCACCTGTTCCCTAAGCCTTGCCGCTCCCTAACCCTAACCCTAGCCCTGAAAGGACACGCACCACCAGCCTTACACTTTACCCTACGCCGTACCATACACCTGGTCCATACCCTGGAACTAACCCTTGATTCAGCATGTAGCCTGACCCTCCGATGTTTCCATACCCTCACCTGTGCCCTAAGCCTTGCCATTCCCTAACCCTAACCCTAGATCGGAACGGAAACCCACCACCAGACCTACACCTTACCCTATGCCGTATCCGACTCCTGGCCCGTACACTGGCACTGACCCGTGCGTCAGCACGGAGCCTGACCCTCCCACGTTTCCGTACCTTCACCTGTGCCCTAAGACTTCCCGTTCCCTAACCCTAACACTAGCCCGGAACAGAGACCCACCACCAGCCCTACACCTTACCCTACGTCGAAGCCTACTCCTGCCCAGAAGCTGACACTGACACGTGCGTGAGCACGTAGCCTGACCCTCCCACTTTTCCGTACCCTCACCTGTGCCCTAAGCCTTGCCGTTCGCTAACCCTAACCCTAGCCCAGAACGGAAACCCACCACCGGGCCTACACCTTACCCTACACCAAAGCCTACACCTGGGCGTACGCTGTCATTGACCCATGTGTCAGCACGTAGTCTGACACTCCCACGTTTCCATAACCTCACCTGTGCCCTAAGCCTTGCGGTTCCCTACCCCTAACCCTAGCCCTGAACGGAATCCCACGACCACCCCTACAGCATACCCTACGCCGTACCCAACTCCTGGCCCGTACGGTGGCACTGACCTGTGTGTCGTACGGTGGCACTGACCTGTGTGTCAGCACGTAGCCTGCCTCTCACACGTTTCCGTACCCTCACCTGTGCCCTAAGCCTTACCGTTACCTAACCCTAACCCTAGCCTGGAAAGGAAACCCACCACCAGCCCTACACCTTACCGTATGCCGTAGCCTATGCCGGGCCCATATGCTGGCACTGACCCGTGTGTCAGCACGTAGCATGACCCTCCCACGTTTCCATACCCTCACCTGTGCCCTATGCCTTGCCATTCCCTAACCCTAACCCTAGCCCGGAAAGGAAACCAACCAACAGCCCTACACCTTACCCTACGCTGTTGCCTACTCCTGGCCTGTACGCTGGCACTGACACGTGCGTCAGCACATAGCCTGACACTCCCCCGTTTCCGTACCCTCACCTGTGCCCTAAGCCTTGTCGTGCCCTAACCCTAACCCTAGCCCAGAACAGAAACCCAACACCAGCCCTACACCTTACCCTACGCCGTAGACTAATCCTGGCCCGTACGCTGGCACTGATCCGTGCGTCAGCACGTAGCCTGACCCTCCCACGTTCCCGTACCCTCACCTGTGTCCTAAGCCTTGCCATTCCATAACCCTAATCATAACCCCGAACGGAAACCTACCACTAGCCCTACACCTTACTCTACGCCATAGCCCACTCCTGGCCCATACGCTGGCACTGACCTGTGCGTCAGCACGTAGCCTGCCCCTCCCACGTTTCCGTATCCTCACCCGAACGCTAAGCCTTGTCATTCCCTAAACCTAACCTTAGCCCGGGAAGGAAACCCACCCCCAGCCCTACACCTTACCCTACGCCGTACCTTACTCCTGGCCCGTACGCTGGCACTGATCCATGCGTCGGAACATAGCCTGAACCTCCCACGTTTCCGTACCCTCACCTGTGCCTTATGCCTTGCCGTTCCCTAACCCTAACGCTAGCCCGCAATGGTAACCCACCACCAGCCCTACACCTTACCCTACGCCGTACCCTACTCTTGGCCTGTACGCTGGCACTGACCCGTGCGTCAGCACGTAGCCTGACCCACCCACGTTTCCGTACCCTCACCTGTGCCCTAAGCCTTGCCGTTCCGTAACACTAACCCTAGCCCGGAACGGGAAACCACAGCCAGCCCGACACCTTACCCTACGCCGTACACGACTTCTGGCCCGTATGCTGTCACTGACCCATGCGTCAGCGCGTAGCCTGACCCTCCCACGTTTCTGTACCCTCACCTGTGCCCTAAGCCTTGCCATTCCCTAACCCTAACCCTACACCTTACACTACGCCGTACCCTACTCTTGGCCCGTACGCTGGCACTGACCCGTGCGTCAACACGTAGCCTGACCCTCCCACGTTTCCGTACCATCTACTGTGCCCTAAGCTTTGCCATTCCCTAACCCTAACCCTAGCCCGGAACGGAAACCCACCACCAGCCCTACACCTTACCCTACGCCGTACGCTAATCCTGCCCCATACGCTAGCACTGACCCGTGCCTCAGCACATAGCCTACCACTCCCACGTTTCCGCACCCTCACCAGTGCCGTAAGCCTTGCCGTTCCCTAACCCTAACCCTAGCCCAGACCGGAAACACACCACCAGCCCTACAGCTTACCCTACGCCGTACCCTACTCCTTGCCCGTACGCAGGCACTGACCCATGCGTCAGCACGTAGCCTACCTCTCCCAACATTCTGTACCCTCACCTGTGCCCTTAGACTTGCCGTTCCCTAACCCTATACCAAAACGGAAACCCACCACCAGCCCTACACCTTACCCTACGCAGTAACTTACTCCTGGTCCGTACGCTGGAACTGACCCGTGCGTCAGCATGGAGCCTGACCCTCCCACGTTTCCGTACCCTCAACTGTGCCTTAAGCCTTCCCGATCCCTAACCCTAACCCTAGCCCAGAACGGAGACCCACCACCAGCCCTACACCTTACCGTACGTCGAAGCCAACTCCTGCCCAGAAGCTGACACTGACACGTGCGTAAGCACGTACCCTGACCCTCCCACTTTTCCGTACCCTCACCTGTGCCCTAAGCCTTGCCATTTGCTAACCCTTACCCTGGCCTGGAACGGAAACCCACCACCGGGCCTACACCTTACCCTACGCCGAAGCCTACACCTGGGTGTACGCTGTCATTGACCCGTGCATCAGCACGTAGTCTGACCCTCCCACGTTTACGTAACCTCACCTGTGCCCTAAGTCTTGCGGTTCCCTACCCCTGACCCTTGCCTGGAACGGAAACCCACCACGACCCCTACACCATACCCTACGCCGTACCCAACTCCTGGCCCATACGCTGGCACTGACACGTTTTTCAGCACGTAGCCTGACCCTCCCACGTTTCCGTACCCTCACGTGTGCCCTAAGCCTTAACGTTCCCTAACCCTAACCCTAGACCGGAATGGACACCCACCGCTGCCCTTACACCATACCCTACGCCGTACCCTACTCCTGGTCCACACCCTGGCACTGACCCGTTCTTCAGCACGTAGCCTGACCCTCCCACGTTTCCGTACCCTCTCCTGTGCCCTAAGCCTTGCCGCTCCCTAACCCTAACCCTAGCCCGGAATGTATCCCCACCACCAGCCTTACACTTTACCCTACGCCGTACCCTACTCCTGGTTCATACCCTGGCACTGACCAGTGCTTCAGCATGTAGCCTGACCCGCCCACGTTTCCGTACCCTCACCTGTGCCTTAAGCCTTGCCTTTACCTATCCCTAACCCTAGCCCGGAACGGAAACCCTCCAGAAACCCTAAACCTTAATGTATGCCGTAGCCTACTCCTGACCCGTACGCTGGCAGTGACCATTGCGTCAGCACATAGCCTGCCTCTGCCACGTTTCCATACCCTCACCTGTGCACTAAGCCTTGCCGTTCCCTAACCCTAACCTGGAACGGAAAACCAATACCAGCCCTACACCTTACCCTACACCTTACCCTACACCGTACCATACTCCTGGACCGTACGCTGTCACTGACACTAGAGTGACCCTCCCACGTTTCCGTACCCTCACCTGTGCCCTAAGCCTTGCCGTTCCCTAACCCTAACCCTAGCCCGTAACGGAAACCCACCACCAGCCCTACACCTTACCCTACGCCGTACCCTAATCCTGACCCGTACGCTGGCACTGGCCCGTGCGTCAGCACGTAGCCTGCCACTCCTACGTTTCTGTACCCTCACCTGTGTCCTAAGCCATGCCATTCCCTAACCCTAACCCTAGCCCGGAACATAAACCCACCACCAGCCCTAGACCTTACCCTACGCCGTACCCTACTCCTGGCCCCTACACTGGCACTGACCTGTGCGTCAGCTCGTAGCGTGCCTCTCCCACGTTTCCGTACCCTCACCTGTGTCCTAAGCCTTGCCGTTCCCTAACCCTAACCCAAGCCTGGAACGGAAACCCACCACCAGCCCTAAACCTTACGTTACGACGTACCCTACTCCTGGCCCGTACGCTGGCACAGAACCATGCGTCAACACGTAGCCTGCCACTCCCACGTTTCTGTACGTTCACCTGTGCCCTAAGCCTTGCTGTTCCCTCACCCTAACCCTAGCCCGGAACGGAAACCCACCACCAGCCATAAACCTTACCCTACGCATACCCTACTACTGGCCCGTACGCTGGCACTAACACGTGCGTCAGCACGTAGCCTGACCCTCCCACGATTCCATACTTTCACCTGTGCCCTAAGCCTTGCCGTTCCCTAACCCTTACCCTAGCCCGGAATGGTATCTCTCAACCAGCCCTACTCATTACCCTACGCCGTACCCTATTCCTGGCCCGTACGCTGGCACTGACGCATGCGTCAGCACCTAGCCTGACCTGCCCACGTTTCCGTACCCTCACCTGTGCCCTAAGCTTTGTCATTCCCTAACCCTAACACTAGCACGGAACGGAAACCCACCACCAGCCCTACACATTAGCCTACGCCGTAGCCTAATCCTGGCCCGTACATTGGCACTGACCCGTGCGTAAGAACGTAGCCTGACCATCCCACGTTTGCGTACCCTCAGCTGTGCCCTAAGCCTTGCCGTTCCCTAACCATAAACCAAGCCCTAAACGGAAAACCACCACCAGACTTACAACTTACCCTACGCAGTACCCTACTCCTGGCCCTTACGGTGGCACAGACAGGTGCGTGAGCTCGTAGCCTGACCCACCCACGACCCTCCCAATACAGAAATGGGCAGAAGATCTCAAGATACGTTTCTTCAAAGAAGACACAGATATGACCAAGACGCACATGAAAAGCTGCTCAACATCACTAATTATTAGAGAAATGCAAATCAAAACTACAATGAGGTATCACCTCATAACTGTTAGAATCGGCATCATCAGAAAACCTACAAACAACAAATTCTGGGGAGGGTGTGGACAAAAGGAGCCCTCTTCCACTATTGGTGGGAATGTAAATTGATACAGTCATTATGGAGAACAGAATGGAGTTTCCTTAAAAAAACTAGAAATAGAATTACCATCTGATCCAGCAATCCCACTTCTGGGCATATACCTAAAGAACACCATAAATCAAAAAGGCACATTCACCACAATGTTCATTGCAGCACTATTTACAATAGCCAGGTAATGGAAGCAAACTAAATGCCCACAGACAGATGAATGGATAAAGATGGGGTACATATATAAAATGGAATATTACTCGGCCATAAAAAGGAATGAAACTGGGTCATTTGTAGAGATATGGATGGATCTAGTGACTGTCATACAGAATGAAGTAAGTCAGAAAGAGGAAAACAAATATTGTATATTAATGCATATATGTGGAACCTAAAAAATGGTACAGATGAACTGGTTTGCAGGGAAGAAATAGAGACAGAGGTAGAGAACAAACGTATGGACACCAAGTGTGGGAAGCCATGGTGTGGTGGTGGTGGGATGAGTTGGGAGATTGGGATTGACCTGCATACATGTATATGCATAAAATACATAACTAATAATAACCTGCTGTATAAAAAAATAAATAAAATTAAATTTCAAAATTTTCAAAAATAAAATTTAAAAATAATACAGAAAAAAGTTCTTCCCTTCACACAGATGTATTTATAGGAATGAATTATTTCCTTGCTTATATCTATAAATACATAAAAGAGGAATAAAATCTATCTTGAAACATAAAAGAAAAAAAAAACTGAACCCACCAGTTATACAGAGGAGAACCCTATCAGGGCACTTGCTCCAGCGGTAAACAATTCTGAAATTGGTCAGAGGTGGGGAATCATCTCCCATACAGCCAGCAACCCAAACCCCACGCAAGGAGCGTCCTCATTGCAAAGCTGGGGGATAGTGCAGAGGCATCTCTGAATAAAGGTGAGCTGAGCCCCAGGCCAGCTGCTGCTGGACTGTTCCCACCCTTCCCAGGTAAAACACCTGAATATGTACAAGGGCTTGAAAGACCTGAGGAAGGGCCGTGGAGCCACCCCATCAACAGCACGCAGGCCAACTTGGTGCCTGCTGTCTAGCCAGGGTGGTCCTGCCCCCGGGCGCTCTTCCGGAAGCTTTCCATTGTCCTGGCTGAGATACCCCACCTGTCCCGGCCCCCAATGCTTTTTTCCTTCCTCATCTCTGTCCGGAGAGAAATTCCAGCGGAAGGTATGCTTGACACATCCTCTTCTTTACAGGTGGCAGCCTGGCAACTCCTGCAGAAAGGCCAGCAGAACCCCACTCACACCGGGCCACCAACAAAGCTGTGGCCCCTCATTCCCTCCCACCAGCACAGCCCCGAGACTGCTGACGGGGCAGAGAATATGGAGTCAGGAACAGCTTCAGGGGATATTGCTGCCTGAAGCGCTGTTTATATTGACCTCAACCAGGCACACCTGGGGAGTGCTGGGCGGCAGGGTAAGGCTGCCCAGGTCTGCTAATCCACAACACTCAGGGAATCACATTGTTGAAAATGGACCTCCCTAAGGCAGAATAGAAGCCAAGGAAAAAAAGAACACAAAGCCATTTGCACCACCGTAGATGAGTCTAGAGGTAATCACGTGACTTGTAGTAAGTCAGAAAGTGAAAGACACATATCATATCATATCACTTATAGGTGTTACCTAAAAATGGATACCAGCGCAGACATTTCCACCGGGAAGGGCAATCAGAGATTCATTAAACAAACTTATGGTTCACCAATGGAAAGGTGTGAGGATTGGTTTCATTACGATATCGGGGTTAACAGACTTATACAAACACAGGTGACATATATAATCACCAAAGACCTACGGAATACCAAAAGACTACTCAACATTCTGTCATAACGTACATGGGAAAAGGATCCCAGGAAAAACAGGCATCTGTATATGTGTAAAAGAACCACATCTTCCACACCTCCAACAAGCCAAACATTGTAATCAAACTTGCTATAATAAAAAATAAAAAAATTAAATTAAAAATACGAACAAGAAGTAGGGAGTCAAACTTGAGGGGCTTTCTCCTGGCACATTCCATTCTAAATTCCAATCTAGAACACGACTTCCATTGAGGCTCTGTTGCCCTAGTAACCAGATGTGTTAAGGGAGAACTGCTGCCACCTAGTGGCCGTTTCACACAACAGCAGCTTTAATCCCAGCGCTAATGGTCAGTTGATATTCAAAATCATTGCAGGCCTGTAAATGACACCTGCCCTGAAAACAAATCCTGGGGTCACATATCGACCAAAAATTTCAAAGGACGTCCATATTTCAAAACGACCGTTTCAAAAGGCATATTTTATGCACATTAGTGTTCTGCTTCTTTTTCTTTCTTTCTTTTTTGGTTAAAAACACGGGAATGGAAAAAGGCATCCCTCAGAAGGGGCGAAAATAGTTGCAAACGAATCAATGGACAAAGGTTTAATCACCAATATATATAAACAGCTCATGCAGCTTAAGATTAAAAAAACAAAAAACCCAATACAAAATTGAGCAGAAGATCTAAAGATACGTTTCTTCAAGGAAGACACAGAGATGGCCAAGACGCACATGAAAAGCTGCTCAACAGCACTAATTATTAGAGAAATGCAAATCAAAACTACAATGAGGTATCACCTCACACCTGTTAGAATCGGCATCATCAGAAAATCTACAAACAACAAATTCTGGGGAGGGTGTGGACAAAAGGAGCCCTCTTCCACTATTGGTGGGAATGTAAATTGATACAGTCACTATGGAGAACAGTATGGAGTTTCCTTAAAAAAAAACTAGAAATAGAATTACCATCTGATCCAGCAATCCCACTTATGGGCATATACCCAAAGAAAACCATAAATCAAAAAGGCACATTCACCACAATGTTCATTGCAGCACTATTTACAATAGCCAGGTAATGGAAGCAACCTAAATGCCCACAGACAGATGAATGGATAAAGATGTGGTACATGTATAAAATGGAATATTACTCAGCCATAAAAAGGAATGAAACTGGGTCATTTGTAGAGACATCGATGGATCTAGAGACTGTCATACAGAATGAAGTAAGTCAGAAAGAGGAAAACAAATATTGTATATTAATGCATATATGTGGAACCTAAAAACTGGTACAGATGAACTGGTTTGCAGGGAAGAAATAGAGACAGAGGTAGAGAACAAACGTATGGACACCAAGTGTGGGAAGCCATGGTGTGGTGGTTGTGGGATGAGTTGGGAGATTGGGATTGACCTGCATACATGTATATGCATAAAATACATAACTAATAATAACCTGCTGTATAAAAAAATAAATAACATTAAATTTCAAAATTTTAAAAAAGAAAATTTAAAAATAATACAGAAAAAAGTTCTTCCCTTCACACAGATGTATTTATAGGAATGAATTATTTCCATGCTTATATCTATAAATACATAAAAGAGGAATAAAAGCTAACTTGAACCATAAAAGAAAAAAAAAAACCTGAACCCACCAGTTATACAGAGGAAAACCCTATCAGGGCACTTGCTCCAGCGGTAAACAATTCTGAAATTGGTCAGAGGTGGGGAATCTTCTCCCATACAGCCTGCAACCCACACCCCACGCAAGGAGCGTCCTCATTGCAAAGCTGGGGGATAGTGCAGAGGCATCTCTGAATAAAGGTGAGCTGAGCCCCAGGCCAGCTGCTGCTGAACTGTTCCCACCCTTCCCGGGTAAAACACCTGAATATTTACAAGGGCTTGAAAGACTAGAGGAAGGGCCGTGGAGCCACACCAGCAACAGCACGCTGGCCAACTTGGTGCCTGCAGGCCAGCCAGGGTGGTCCTGCCCCCGGGCGCTTTTCCTGAAGCTTTCCATTGTCCTGCCTGAAATACCCCTCTTGTCCCGGGCCCCACTGCTTTTTTCCTTCCTCACCTCTCTCAGGAGAGAAATTCCAGCGGAAGGTATGGGTGACACATCCTCCTCTTTACAGGTGGCAGCCTGGCAACTCCTGCAGAAAGGCCAGCAGAACCCCACTCTCACCGGGCCACCAACAAAGCTGTGGCCCCTCACTCCCTCCCACCAGCACATCCCCGAGACTGCTGACGGGGCAGAGAGTATGGAGTCAGGCACAGCTTCAGGGGCTATTGCTGCCTGGAGCGCTGTTTATATTGACCTCAACCAGGCACACCTGGGGAGGGCCGGCCGGCAGGGTAAGGCTGCCCAGGTCAGCTAATCCACAACCCTCAGGGAATCACATTGTTGAAAATGGACCTCGCTAAGGCAGAAGAGAAGCCAAGGAAAAAAAGAACACAATGCCATTTGCACCACCGTAGATGAGTCTAGAGGTAATCACGTGACTTGTAGTAAGTGAGAAAGTGAAAGACACATATCATATCATATCACTTAGAGGTGTTACCTAAAAATGGATAACAGGGCATATATTTCCACCGAGAAGGGTAATCAGAGATTCATTAAACAAACTTATGGTTCACCAATGGAAAGGTGTGAGGATTGGTTTCATTACGATATCGGGGTTAACAGACTTATACAAACACAGGTGACATATATAATCACCAAAGACCTACGGAATACCAAAAGACTACTCAACATTCTGTCATAACGTACATGGGAAAAGGATCCCAGGAAAAACAGACATCTGTATATGTGTAAAAGAACCACATCTTCCACACCTACAACAAGCCAAACATTGTAATCAAACTTGCTGTAATAAAAAACAAAAAATTAAATGAAAAACACGAACAAGAAGTAGGGAGACAAACTTGAGGGGCTTTCTCCTGTTCACATTCCATTCTAAATTCCAATCTAGAACACGACTTCCATTGAGGCTCTGTTGCCCTAGTAACCAGAATTGGTAAGGGAGAACTGCTGCCACCTTGTGGCCGTTTCACACAACAGCAGCTTTAATCCCAGTGCTAATGGTCAGTTGATATTCAAAATCATTGCAGGCCTGTAAAAGACACCTGCCCTGAAAACAAATCCTGGGGCCACATATCGACCAAAAATTTTAAAGGACGTCCATATTGCAAAACGACCGTTTCAAAAGGCATATTTTATGCACATTAGTGTTCTGCTTCTTTTTCTTTCTTTCTTTTTTGGTTAAAAACACGGGAATGGAAAAAGGCATCCCTCAGAAGGGGCGAAAATAGTTGCAAACGAATCAATGGACAAAGGTTTAATCTCCAATATATATAAACAGCTCATGCAGCTTATTAAGAAAACAAACAACCCAATACAAAAATGGGCAGAAGATCTAAAGAGACGTTTCTTCAAAGAAGACACAGAGATGGCCAAGACGCACATGAAAAGCTGCTCAAGAGCACTAATTATTAGAGAGATGCAAATCAAAACTACAATGAGGTATCACCTCACACCTGTTAGAATCGGCATCATCAGAAAAACTACAGACAACAAATTCTGGGGAGGGTGTGGACAAAAGGATCCCTCTTCCACTATTGGTGGGAACGTAAATTGATACAGTCTCTATGGAGAACAGTATGGAGGTTCCTTTAAAAAAGTAGAAATAGAATTACCATCTGACCCAGCAATCCCACTTTTGGGCATATACCCAGAAACAACCATAAATCAAAAAGGCACATTCACCACAATGTTCATTGCAGCACTATTTACAATAGCCAGGTAATGGAAACAACCTAAATGCCCACAGACAGATGAATGAATAAAGATTGGGTACATATATAAAATGGAATATTACTCGGCCATAAAAAGGAATGAAACTGGGTCATTTGTAGAGACATCGATGGATCTAGAGACTGTCATACAGAATGAAGTAAGTCAGAAAGAGGAAAACAAATATTGTATATTAATGCATATATGTGGATCTTAAAAACTGGTACAGATGAACTGGTTTGCAGGGAAGAAATAGAGACACAGAGGTAGAGAACAAACGTATGGACACCAAGTGTGGGAAGCCATGGGGTGGTGGTGGTGGGATGAGTTGGGAGTTTGTGATTGACCTGTATACATGTATATGCATAAAATACATAACTAATAATAAGCCGCTGTATAAAAAAGTAAATAAAATTAAATTTCAAAATTTTAAAATATAAAATTTAAAAATAAAACAGAAAAAAGTTCTTCCCTTCACACAGATGTATTTATAGGAATGAATTATTTCCATGCTTATATCTATAAATACATAAAAGAGGAATAAAATTTAACTTGAACCATAAACGAAAAAAACCCCTGAACCCACGAGTTATACAGAGGAAAACCCTATCAGGGCACTTGCTCCAGCGGTAAACAATTCTGAAATTGGTCAGAGGTGGGGAATCATCTCCCATACAGCCAGCAACCCACCCCCCATGCAAGGAGCGTCCTCATTGCAAAGCTCGGGGACCGTGCCGAGGCATCTCTGAATAAAGGTGAGCTGAGCCCCAGGCCAGCTGCTTCTGAACTGTTCCCACCCTTCCCAGGTAAAACACCTGAATATGTACAAAGGCTTAAAAGCCTAGAGGAAGGGCCGTGGAGCCACACCAGCGACAGCACGCAGGCCAACTTGGTGACTGCAGGCCAGCCAGGGTGATCCTGGCCCCGGGCGCTCTTCCGGAAGCTTTCCATTGTCCTGCCTGAGATACCCCATTTGTCCCGGCCTCCACTGCTTTTTTCCTTCGTCACCTCTGTCCGGAGAGAAATTCCAGCGGAAGTTATGGGTGACACATCCTCTTCTTTACAGGTGGCAGCCTGGCAACTCCTGCAGAAAGGCCAGCAGAACCCCACTCACACAGGGCCACCAACAAAGCTGTGGCCCCTCACTCCCTCCCACCAGCACAGCCCCGAGACTGCTGACGGGGCAGAGAATATGGAGTCAGGAACAGCTTCAGGGGCTATTGCTGCCGTGAGCGCTGTTTATATTGACCTCAACCATGCAGACCTGGGGAGGGCCGGCCGGCAGGGTAAGGCTGCCCAGGTCAGCTAATCCACAACCCTCAGGGAATCACATTGTTGAAAATGGACCTCGCTAAGGCAGAATAGAAGCCAAGGAAAATAAGGACACAATGCCATTTGCAGCACTGTAGATGAGTCTAGAGGTAATCACGTGACTTGTAGTAAGTCAGAAAGTGAAAGACACATATCATTTCATATCACTTATAGGTGTTACCTAAAATAGAAACCAGGGCAGTCATTTCCACTGAGAAGTGCAATCATAGATTCATTAAACAAACTTATGGTTCACCAATGGAAAGGTGTGAGGATTGGTTTCATTACGATATCGGGGTTAACAGACATATACAAACAGAGGTGACATATATAATCACCAAAGACCTACGGAATAACAAGAGAAGACTACTCAACATTCTGTCATAACGTACATGGGAAAAGGATCCCAGGAAGTACAGACATCTGTATATGTGTAAAAGAACCACATCTTCCACACCTACAACAAGGCAAACATTGTAATCAAACTTGCTAGAATAAAAAAAAAATTAAATTAAAAATACGAACAAGAAGTAGGGAGTCAAACTTGAGGGGCTTTCTCCTGGCACATTCCATTCTAAATTCCAATGTAGAACACGACATCCATTGAGGCTCTGTTGCCCTAGTAACCAGATGTGTTAAGGGAGAACTGCTGCCACCTAGTGGCCGTTTCACACAACAGCAGCTTTAATCCCAGTGCTAATGGTCAGTTGATATTCAAAATCATTGCAGGCCTGTAAATGACACCTGCCCTGAAAACAAATCCTGGGGCCACATATCGACCAAAAAATTTAAAGGACGTCCATATTTCAAAACGACCGTTTCAAAAGGCATATTTTATGCACATTAGTGTTCTGCTTCTTTTTCTTTCTTTCTTTTTTGGTTAAAAACACGGGAAAGGAAAAAGGCATCCCTCAGAAGGGGCGAAAATAGTTGCAAACGGATCAATGGACAAAGGTTTAATCTCCAATATATATAAACAGCTCATGCAGCTTAATATTAAAAAAACAAACAACCCAATACAAACATGGGCAGAATATCTAAAGAGACGTTTCTTCAAAGAAGACACAGAGATGGCTAAGACGCACATGAAAAGCTGCCCAAGAGCACTAATTATTAGAGAAATGCAAATCAAAACTACAATGAGGTATCACCTCACACCTGTTAGAATCGGCATCATCAGAAAATCTACAGACAACAAATTCTGGGGAGGGTGTGGACAAAAGGAGCCCTCTTCCACTATTGTTGGGAATGTAAATTGATACAGTCACTATGGAGAACAGTATGGAGTTTCCTTAAAAAACCTACAAATAGAAACCTTGACTTTCCCTAACCCTAACCATAGCCTGGAACGGAAACCTACCACCAACCGTGCACCTTATCTACGCGGTACACTAATCCTAATCCGTACGCTGGCACTAACCGTTGAGTCAACATGTACCCTGACACTAACACGTTTCCGTACCCTCAGCTGTGCCCCAAACCTTGCCGTTGCCTATCTTTAACCTTAGCCCGGAACAGAAACCTACCATCAGCCCTACACCTTACCCTAAGCCGTACCCTAATCCTAATCCATACGTCAACACGTACCCTGACCCTAACACGTTTCCGTACCCTCACCTCTGCCATAAACCTTGCCGTTCCCTTACCTTAACCCTAGCCCGGAACGGAAAACTACCACCAACCCTACACCTTACGTTACGCCATACCCTAATCCTAATTCGTATGCTGACACTAACCTGTGCATCAACACGTACCCTGACCCTATCACGTTTCGTACCCTCACCTGTGCCCTAAACTTTGCCAGTCCCTAAACATAACCCTAGACTGGAACGGAAACCTACCACCAACCCTACACCTTACTCTATGCGGTACCCTAATCCTCATGCGTATGCTCACACTAACCCGTGAGTCAACACGTACCCTGAACCTAACACATTTGCGTACCATCACCTGTGCCCTATACCTTGCAATTCGCTATCCCTAACCCTACACCGGAATGTAAACCTACCGCCATCCGTACACCTTACTCTACGCCGTACCCTAATCCTAATGCGTACGATGACACTATTCCATGCATCAACATGCACCATGAACCTAACACGTTTCTGTACCCTCACCTGTGCCCTAAGCCTTGCCGTTCACTAACCCTAACCCTAGCCCTGAACTGAAACACACCACCAGCCCTACACCATACCCTATGCCGTACCCTACTCCTTGCCTGTATGCTGGCACTGACCCATGTGTCAGCACGTAGCCTGCCTCTCCCAAGTTTCCGTACCCTCACCTGTGCCCTTAGCCTTGCCGTTCCCTAACCCTAACCCTAGCCCAGAACGGAAACCCACCACCAGCCCTACACCTTACCCTACGCCGTACCCTACTCCTGGCCCATACGCTGGCACTGACACATGCGTCAGCAGGTAGCGTGACCCTCCCACGTTTCCGTACCCTCACCTGTGCCCTAAGCCTTGCCGTTCCCTAACCCTAACCCTACACTTTACCCTACGCCATACCCTATTCCTGGGCCGTACGCTGGCACTGACACTTGCGTCAGCACGTAGCCTGACCCTCCCACGTTTCTGTACCCTCACCTGTGCCCTAAGCCTTGCCATTCCCTAACCCTAACCCTAGCCGGGAACGGAAACCCACCACCAGCCCTACACCTTACCCTACGCCGTACCCTACTCCTGGGCCGTACACTGGAACTGACCCTTGTGTAAGCACGTAGCCTGCCACTCCCATGTTTCCATACCCTCACCTGTGCCCTAAGCCTTGCCGATCCCTAACCCTAACCCTACCCTTGAACAGAAACCCACCACCAGCCCTACACCTTACCCTACGCCGTACCCTAATTCTGGCGCGTACGCTGGCACTGACCCGTGTGTCAGCACGTAGCGTGCCTCTCCCTCGTTTCAGTACCCTTACCTGTGCCCTAAGCCTTGCCGTTCCCTAACCCTAACCCGGAACAGAAACCCACCAACAGCCCTACACCTTACCCTACTCCGTACCCTAATCCTGGCCCGTACACTGGCACTGAACCGTGCGTCAGCACATAGCCTGACCCTCCCACGTTTCTGTACCCTCAGCTGTGCCCTAAGACTTGCCGTTCCCTAACCCTAACCCTAGCGCGGAATGGAAACCCACAACCAGCCCTACACCATACTTTACTCCTGACCCGTACGCTGGCACTGACACGTTTGTCAGCACGTAGCCTGCCTTTCCCACGTGTCCCTATGCTCACCTGTTCCCTAAACCTTGCCGTTCCCTAACCCTAACCCTAGCCCGGAACGGAAACCAACCACCAGCCCTACACATTACCCTATGCTGTACCCTACTCCTGGCCCTTACGCTGGCACTGACACGTGCGTCAGCACACAGCCTGACCATCCCACGACCCTCCCAATACAGAAATGGGCAGAAGATCTCAAGAGACGTTTCTTCAAAGAAGACACAGAGATGGCCAAGACGCACATGAGAAGCTGTTCAACAGCACTAATTATTAGAGAAATGCAAATCAAAACTACAATGAGGTATCACCTCACACCTGTTAGAATCGGCATCATCAGAATATCTACAAACAACAAATTCTGGGGAGGGTGTGGACAAAAGGAGCCCTCTTCCACTATTGGTGGGAATGTAAATTGATAGAGTCACTATGGAGAACACTATGGAGTTTCCTTAAAAAATCTAGAAATAGAATTACCATCTGATCCAGCAATTCCACTTCTGGGCATATACCCAAAGAAAACCATAAATCAAAAAGGCACATTCACCACAATGTTCATTGCAGCACTATTTACAGTAGCCAGGTAATGGAAGCAACCTAAACGCCCAAAGACAGATGAATGGATAAAGATGGGGTACATATATAAAATGGAGTATTACTCGGCCATAAAAAGGAATGAATCTGGGTCATTTGTAGAGACATCGATGGATCTAGAGACTGTCATACAGAATGAAGTAAGTCAGAAAGGGGAAAACAAATATTGTATATTAATGCATATATGTGGAACCTAAAAAATTGTACAGATGAACTGGTTTGCAGGGAAGACATAGAGACACAGAGGTAGAGAACAAACGTATGGACACCAAGTGTGGGAAGCCATGGGGTGGTGGTGGTGGGATGAGTTGGGAGATTGAGATTGACCTGTATACATGTATATGCATAAAACACATAACTAATAATAACCAGCTGTATAAAAAAGTAAATAAAATTAAATTTTAAAAATTATAAAAAATAAAATTTAAAAATAAAACAGAAAAAAGTTCTTCCCTTCACACAGATGTATTTATAGGAATGAATTATTTCCATGCTTATATCTATAAATACATAAAAGAGGAATAAAAGCTAACTTGAACCATAAACAAAGAAAAACCTGAACCGACCAGTTATACAGAGAAAAACACTATCAGGGCACTTGCTCCAACGGTAAACAATATTGAAATTGTTCAGAGGTGGGGAATCATCTCCCATACAGGCAGCAACCCTCACCCCACACAAGGAGCTTCCTCATTGCAAAGCGGGGGGACCGAGCTGAAGCATCTCTGAACAAAGGTGAGCTGAGCCCCAGGCCAGCTGTTGCGGAACTGTTCCCACCCTTCCCAGGTAAAACACCTGAATATGTACAAGGGCTTGAAAGACTAGAGGAAGGGCCGTGGAGCCACACCAGCGACAGCACGCAGGAAAACTTGGTGCCTGCAGGCAAGCCAGGGTGGTCCTGGCCCCGGGCGCTCTTCCGGAAGCTTTCCATTGTACTGCCTGAGATACCCCACTTGTCCCGGCCCCCACTGATTTTTCCTTCCTCACCTCTGTCCGGAGAGAAATTCCAGAGGAAGGTATGGGTGACACATCCTCCTCCTTACAGGAGGCAGCCTGGCAACTCCTTCAGAAAGGCCAGCAGAACCCCACTCACACCGGGCCACCAACAAAGCTGTGGCCCCTCACTCCCTCCCACCAGCACAGCCCCGAGACTGCTCACGGGGCAGAGAATATGGAGGCAGGCACAGCTTCAGGGGCTATTGCTGCATGGAGCGCTGTTTATATTGACCTCAACCAGGCACACCTGGGGAGGGCCGGCCGGCAGGATAAGGCTGCCCACGTCAGCTAATCCACAACCCGCAGGGAAGCACATTGTTGAAAAGGGACCTCGCTAAGTCAGAATAGAAGGCAAGGAAAAAAAGGACACAATGCCTTTTGCAGCACCGTAGATGAGTCTAGATGTAATCACGTGACATGTAGTAAGTCAGAAAGTGAAAGACACATATCATATCATATCACTTATAGGTGTTACCTAAAAATGGATACCAGGGCAGATATTTCCACCGAGAAGGGCAATCAGAGATTCATTAAACAAACTTATGGTTCACCAATGGAAAGTTGTGAGGATTGGTTTCATTACGATATCGGGGTTAACAGACTTATACAAACACAGGTGACATATATAATCACCAAAGACCTACGAAATACCAAAAGACTACTCAACATTCTGTCATAAGGTACATGGGAAAAGGATCCCAGGAAAAACCGACATCTGTATATGTGTAAAAGAACCACATCTTCCACACCTACAACAAGCCAAACATTGTAATCAGACTTGTTGTAATAAAAAATAAAAATTATATTAAAAACAGGAACAAGAAGTAGGGAGACAAACTTGAGGGGTTTTCTCCTGGCACATTGCATTCTAAATTCCAATCTAGAACACGACTTCCATTGAGGCTCTGTTGCCCTAGTAACCAGAATTGGTAAGGGAGAACTCCTGCCACCTTGTGGCCGTTTCACACAACAGCAGCTTTAATCCCAGCGCTAATGGTCAGTTGATATTCAAAATCATTGCAGGCCGGTAAATGACACCTGCCCTGAAAACAAATTCTGGGGTCACATATCGACCAAAAAATTCAAAGGACGTCCATATTTCAAAACGACCGTTTCAAAAGGCATATTTTACGCACATTAGTTTTCTACTTCTTTTTCGTTTTTTCTTTTTTGGTTAAAAAAACGGGAAAGGAAAAAGACATCCCTCAAAAGGGGCGAAAATAGTTGCAAACGAATCAATGGACAAAGGTTTAAACTCCAATATATATAAACAGCTCATGCAGCTTAATATTAAAAAAACAAACAACCCAATACAAAAATGGGCAGATCTAAAGAGACGTTTCTTCAAAGAAGACACAGAGATGGCCAAGACGCACATGAAAAGCTGTTCAACAGCACTAATTATTAGAGAAATGCAAATCAAAACTACAATGAGGTATCACCTCACACCTGTTAGAATCGGCATCATCAGAATATCTACAAACAACAAATTCTGGGGAGGGTGTGGACAAAAGGAGACCTCTTCCACTATTGGTGGGAATGTAAATTGATACACTCACTATGGAGAACACTATGGAGTTTCCTTAAAAAAACTACAAATAGAATTACCATCTGATCCAGCAATCCCACTTCTGCTCATATACCCAAAGAAAACCATAAATCAGAAAGGCACATTCACCACAATGTTCATTGCAGCACTATTTACAAAGGCCAGGTAATGGAAGCAACATAAATGCCCACACACAGATGAATGGATAAAGATGTGCTACATGTATAAAATGGAATATTACTCAGCCATAAAAAGGAATGAAACCGGGTCATTTGTAGAGACAGCGATGGATCTAGAGACTGTCATACAGAATGAAGTAAGTCAGAAAGAGGAAAACAAATATTGTATATTAATGCATATATGTGGAACCTACGAAATTTTACAGAGGAACTGGTTTGCAGGGAAGAAATAGAGACACAGATGTAGAGAACAAACGTATGGACACCAAGTGTGGAAAGCCATGGGGTGGTGGTGGTGGGATGACTTGGGAGATTGGGATTGACCTGCATACATGTATATGCATAAAATACATAACTAATAATAACCTGCTGTATAAAAAAATAAATAAAATTAAATTTCAAAATTTTAAAAAATAAAATTTATAAATAATACAGAAAAAATTTCTTCCCTTCACACAGATGTATTTATAGGAAAGTATTATTTCCATGCTTATATCTATAAATACATAAAAGAGGAATAAAAGCTAACGTGAACCATAAAAGAAGAAGAACCTGAACCCAACAGTTATACAGAGGAAAACCCTATCAGGGCACTTGTTCCAACGGTAAACAATATTGAAATTGGTCAGAGGTGGGGAATCATCTCCCATACAGCCATCAACACACACCCCACACAAGGAGCGTCCTCATTGCAAAGCTGGGTGACCGAGCCGAGGCATCTCTGAATAAAGGTGAGCTGAGCCCCAGGTCAGCTGCTGCTGAACTGTTCCCACCCTTCCCAGGTAAAACACCTGAATATGTACATGGGCTTGAAAGACTAGAGGAAGGGCCATGGATCCACACCAGCGACAGCACGCAGGCCAACTTCGTGCCTGCAGGACAGCCAGGGTGGTCCTGGCCACGGGCGCTCTTCCAGAAGCTTTCCATTGTCCTGCCTGTGATACCCACCCTGTCCCGGCCCCCACTGCTTTTTTCCTTCGTCACCTCAGTCCGGAGAGAAATTCCAGCGGAAGGAATGGGTGACACATCCTCCTCTTTACAGGAGGCAGCCTGGCGTCTCCTGCAGAAAGGCCAGCAGAACCCCACTCACACCGGGCCACCAACAAAGCTGTGGCCCCTCACTCCCTCCCACCAGCACAGCCCCGAGACTGCTCAGGGGGCAGAGAATATGGGGGCAGGCACAGATTCAGGGGCTATTGCTGCATGGAGCGCTGTTTATATTGACCTCAACCAGGCACACCTTGGGAGGGCCGGCCGGCAGGATAAGGCTGCCCACGTCAGCTAATCCACAACCCGCAGGGAATCACATTGTTGAAAAGGGACCTCGCTAAGTCAGAATAGAAGGCAAGGAAAAAAAGGACACAATGCCTTTTGCAGCACCGTAGATGAGTCTAGATGTAATCACGTGACATGTAGTAAGTCAGAAAGTGAAAGACACATATCATATCATATCACTTATAGGTGTTACCTAAAAATGGATACCAGGGCAGATATTTCCACCGAGAAGGGCAATCAGAGATTCATTAAACAAACTTATGGTTCACCAATGGAAAGTTGTGAGGATTGGTTTCATTACGATATCGGGGTTAACAGACTTATACAAACACAGGTGACATATATAATCACCAAAGACCTACGAAATACCAAAAGACTACTCAACATTCTGTCATAAGGTACATGGGAAAAGGATCCCAGGAAAAACCGACATCTGTATATGTGTAAAAGAACCACATCTTCCACACCTACAACAAGCCAAACATTTTAATCAAACTTGCTGAAATAAAAAATAAAAATTAAATTAAAAACACGAACAAGAAGTAGGGAGACAAACTTGAGGGGCTTTCTCCTGGCACATTCCATTCTAAATTCCAATCTAGAACACGACTTCCTTTGAGTCTCTGTTGCCCTAGTAACCAGAATTGGTAAGGGAGAACTGATGCCACCTTGTGGCCGTTTCACACAACAGCAGCTTTAATCCCAGCGCTAATGGTCAGTTGATATTCAAAATCATTGCAGGCCGGTAAATGACACCTGCCCTGAAAACAAATCCTGGGGTCACATATCGACCAAAAAATTCAAAGGACGTCCATATTTCAAAACGACCGTTTCAAAAGCCATATTTTACGCACATTAGTGTTCTTCTTCTTTTTGTTTCTTTACTTTTTTGTTAAAAAAACGGGAATGGAAAAAGGCATCCCTCAGAATGGGCAAAAATCGTTGAAAACGAATCAATGGACAAAGGTTTAATCTCCAATATATAAAAGCTCATGCATCTTAATATTAAAAAAAACAAAAAACCCAATACAAAAATGGGCAGTAGATCTAAAGAGACGTTTCTTCAAAGACGACACAGAGATGGCCAAGACGCACATGAAAAGCTGCTGAAGAGCACTAATTATTAGAGAAATGCAAATCGAAACTACAATGAGGTATCACCTCACACCTGTTAGAATCGGCATCCTCAGAAAATCAACAAACAACAAATTCTGGGGAGGGTGTGGACAAAAGGATCCCTCTTCCACTATTGGTGGGAATGTAAATTGATACAGTCACTATGGAGAACACTATGGAGTTTCCTTAAAAAAACTACAAATAGAATTACCATCTGATCCTGCAATCCCACTTCTGGGAATAGACCCAGAGAAAACCATAAATCAAAAAGGCACATTCACCACATGTTTCATTGCAGCACTATTTACAGAAGCCAGGTAATGGAAGCAACCTAAATGCCCTCACACAGATGAATGGATAAAGATGTGGTACATGTATAAAATGGAATATTACTCAACCATAAAAAGGAATGAAACTGGGTCATTTCTAGAGACATCGATGGATCTAGAGACTGTCATACAGAATGAAGTAGGTCAGAAAGAGGAAAACAAATATTGTATATTAATGCATATATGTGGAACCTAAAAAATGGTACAGATGAACTGGTTTGCAGGGAAGAAATAGAGACACAGAAGTAGAGAACAAACGTATGGACACCAAGTGTGGGAAGCCATGGGGTGGTGGTGGTGGGATGAGTTGGGAGTTTGAGATTGACCTGTATACATGTATATGCATAAAATACATATCTAATAATAACCTGCTGTATATAAAAGTAAATAAAATTAAATTTCAAAATCTTAAAAAATAAAATTTAAATATAAAACAGAAAAACGTTCTTCCCTTCACACAGATGTATTTATAGGAATGAATTATTTCCATGCTTATATCTATAAATATATAAAAGAGGAATAAAATCTAACTTGAACCATAAAAGGAAAAAAACCTGAACCCACCAGTTATACAGAGGAAAACCCTATCAGGGCACTTGCTCCAGCGGCAAACAATTCTGAAATTGGTCATAGGTGGGGAATCATCCCCATACAGCCAGCAACCCACACCCCACACAAGGAGCGTCCTCATTGCAAAGCTGGGGGACCGAGCCGAGGCATCTCTAAAAAAAGGTGAGCTGAGCCGCAGGCCAGCTGTTGCTGAACTGTTCCCACCCTTCCCAGGTAAAACAACTGAATATGTACAAGGGCTTGAAAGACTAGAGGAAGGGCCGAGGAGCCACAACAGCGACAGCACGCAGGCCAACTTGGCGCCTGCAGGCCAGCCAGGGTGGTCCTGGCCACGGGCGCTCTTCCGGAAGCTTTCCATTGTCCTGCCTGAGATACCCCACCTGTCCCGTCCCCCACTGCTTTTTTCCTTCCTCACCTCTGTCCGGAGAGAAATTCCAGCAGAAGGTATGGGTGACACATCCTCTTCTTTACAGGTGGCAGCCTGGCAACTCCTGCAGAAAGGCCAGCAGAACCCCACTCACACCGGGCCACCAACAAATCTGTGGCACCTCATTCCCTCCCACCAGCACAGCCCCGAGACTGCTGACGGGGCAGAGAATATGGAGTCAGGAACAGCTTCAGGGGCTATTGCTGCCTGGAGCGCTGTTTATATTGACCTCAACCAGGCACACCTGGGGTGGGCCGGGCGGCAGGGTAAGGCTGCCCAGGTGAGCTAATCCACAACACTCAGGGAATCACATTGTTAAAAATGGACCTCGCTAAGGCAGAAGAGAAGCCAAGGAAAAAAAGAACACAATGCCATTTGCACCACCGTAGATGAGTCTAGAGGTAATCACGTGACTTGTAGTAAGTGAGAAAGTGAAAGACACATATCATATCATATCACTTATAGGTGTTACCTAAAAATGGATAACAGGGCATATATTTCCACCGAGAAGGGTAATCAGAGATTCATTAAACAAACTTATGGTTCACCAATGGAAAGGTGTGAGGATTGGTTTCATTACGATATCGGGGTTAACAGACTTATACAAACACAGGTGACATATATAATCACCAAAGACCTACGGAATACCAAAAGACTACTCAACATTCTGTCATAACGTACATGGGAAAAGGATCCCAGGAAAAACAGACATCTGTATATGTGTAAAAGAACCACATCTTCCACACCTACAACAAGCCAAACATTGTAATCAAACTTGCTGTAATAAAAAACAAAAAATTAAATGAAAAACACGAACAAGAAGTAGGGAGACAAACTTGAGGGGCTTTCTCCTGTTCACATTCCATTCTAAATTCCAATCTAGAACACGACTTCCATTGAGGCTCTGTTGCCCTAGTAACCAGAATTGGTAAGGGAGAACTGCTGCCACCTTGTGGCCGTTTCACACAACAGCAGCTTTAATCCCAGTGCTAATGGTCAGTTGATATTCAAAATCATTGCAGGCCTGTAAAAGACACCTGCCCTGAAAACAAATCCTGGGGCCACATATCGACCAAAAAATTTAAAGGACGTCCATATTGCAAAACGACCGTTTCAAAAGGCATATTTTATGCACATTAGTGTTCTGCTTCTTTTTCTTTCTTTCTTTTTTGGTTAAAAACACGGGAATGGAAAAAGGCATCCCTCAGAAGGGGCGAAAATAGTTGCAAACGAATCAATGGACAAAGGTTTAATCTCCAATATATATAAACAGCTCATGCAGCTTATTAAAAAAACAAACAACAAAATACAAAAATGGGCAGAAGATCTAAAGAGACGTTTCTTCAAAGAAGACACAGAGATGGCCAAGACGCACATGAAAAGCTGCTCAAGAGCACTAATTATTAGAGAAATGCAAATCAAAACTACAATGAGGTATCACCTCACACCTGTTAGAATCGGCATCATCAGAAAATCTACAAACAAATTCTGGGGAGGGTGTGGACAAAAGGAGCCCTCTTCCACTATGGTGGGAATGTAAATTGATACAGTCACTATGGAGAACAGTATGGAGTTTCCTTAAAAGAACTAGAAATAGAAACCTTGACTTTCCCTAACCCTAACCATAGCCCGGAACGGAATCCTACCACCAACCCTACACCTTACCTTACGCCGTACACTAATCCTAATCCGTACGCTGGCACTAACCAGTGAGTCAACACGTACCCTGACCCTAACACATTTCCGTACCCTCAGCTGTGCCATAAAACTTGTCGTTGCCTATCCTTAACCTTAGCCCGGAATGGAAACTTACCATCAGCCCTACACCTTACCCTAAGCTGTACCCTAATCCTAATTCATACATCAACACGTACCCTGACCCTAACACGTTTCCGTACCCTCACCTCTGCCATAAACCTTGCTGTTCCCTAACCCTAACCCTAGCCCGGAACGGAAACCTACCACCAACCCTACACCTTACCTTACGCCGTACCCTAATCCTAATTCGTTTGCTGACACTAACCTGTGCATCAACACATACCCTGACCCTAACACGTTTCGTACCCTCACCTGTGCCCTAAACTTTGCCGGTCCCTAAACATAACCCTAGACTGGAACGGAAACGTACCACCAACCCTACACCTTACTCTATGCAGTACCCTAATCCTCATGCGTATGCTGACACTAACCCGTGAGTCAACACGTACCCTGAACCTAACACATTTCTGTACCATCACCTGTGCCCAAAACCTTGCAATTCGCTAACCCTAACCCTACAACGGAATGGAAACCTACCGCCCTCCGTACACCTTACCCTACGCCGTACCCTAATCCTAATGCGTATGATGACACTATTCCATGTATCAACATTTATCATGACCCTAACACGTTTCTGTACCGTCACCTGTACCCTAAACCTTGCCGTACCCTAACACTAACCCTAGCCCAGAATGGAAAACTACCACAAACCGTACAGCATACCCTACACGTTACCCTAATCCTAATCCGTACACTGACACTAACCCGTGCGTCAACACGTACACTGACCCTAACACTTTTCCGTTCCCTGACCTGTGCCCTAAACCGTGCCGTTGCCTAACCCTAACCCTAGCCCAAAACGGAAACCTACCACCAACCCTACACGTTACTCTACGCCATACCCTAATCATAATCCGAGCGTCAACACGTACCCTGACCCTAACACATTTCCGTACCCTCACCTATGCCCTAAACCTTGCCGTTCCATAACACTAACCCTAGCCTGGAACGGAAACCTACCACCAACCCTAGACCTTAACCTACGAAGGACCATAAACCTACTCCGTACGCTGACACTAACACATGCGTCAACACTTACCCTGACCCTAACACGTTTCCGTACCTTCACCTGTGACCTAAACCTTGCCATTCCCTAACCCTAGCCCTAGACCACAATGGAAACCTACCACCAAGCCTACACCTTACCCTAAGCCGTACCCTAATGCTAATCCATATGTCAACACGTACCCTGACACTAACACGTTTCCATACCCTCATCTGTGCCCAAAACCTTGCCGTTCCCTAACACTAACCCTAGCCTGAAACGGAAACCTACCACCAACCATACACTTTACCCTATGCCGCACCATAATCCTCATCTGTACGTTCACACTAACCCGTGCGTCAACACGTACCCTGAGCCTAACACGTTTCGATACCCTCACGTGTGCCCTAAACCTTGCCGTTCCCTAACCCTAACCCTAGCCCAGAACGGAAACCCACCACCAGCCCTACACCTTACCCTACGACGTACACTACTCCTGGCCCGTACGCTGGCACTGACCCGTGCGTCAGCACATAGCCTGACTCTCCCACGTTTCCGTACCCGCACCTGTGCCCTAAGACTTGCCGTTCCCTAACCCTAACCCTAGCCCGGAAAGGAAGCCCACCACCAGCCCTACACCTTTCCCTACGCCGTAGCCTACGACTGGCCCATACGCTGGCACTGACACGTGTGTCAGCACGTAGCATGACCCTCCCACGTTTCCATACCCTCACCTGTGCCCTAAGCCTTGACATTCCCTAACCCTAACCCTAGCCCGGAAAGGAAACCAACCACGAGCCCTACACCTTACCCTACGTTGTTGCCTACTCCTGGCCTGTACGCTGGCACTGACCCGTGCGTCAGCACATAGCCTGACCCTCCACCATTTCCGTACCCTCAACTGTGCCCTAAGTCTTGTCCTTCCCTAACCCTAACCCTAGCCCAGAACAGAAACCCACCACCAGCCCTACAGCTTACCCTACGCCGTAGCCTAATCCTGGCCCGTACGCTGGCACTGATCCGTGCGTCAGCACGTAGCCTGACCTTCCCACGTTCCCGTACCCTCACCTGTGTCCTAAGCCTTGCCGTTCCATAACCCTAACCATAACCCCAAACGGAAACCCACCACCAGCCCTAAACCTTACCCTACGCCGTACCCTACACCTGGCCCGTACGCTGGCACTGATCCGTGCGTCAGCATGTAGCCTAACCCTCCCACTTTTCCTTACCCTCACCTGTTCCCTAAGCCTTGCCGATCCCTAACTCTAACCCTAGCCCGGAACGGAAAACCACCACCAGCCCTACACCCTACCCTACGTCGTAGCCTACTGCTGGCCCGTAAGCTGGCACTCTCCCATGTGTCAGCCCGTAGCCTGCCTCTCCCACGTTTCCGTACCCTCACCTGTGCCCTAAGCCTTGCAGTTCCCTACCTCTAACCCTAGCCCGGAACGGAAACCACCACCAGCCCTACACATTACGCTATGCCGTACCCTACTCCTGGCCCGTACGCTGGCACTGACCCATTCTTCAGCACGTATCCTGACCCTCCCACGTTTCCGTACCATCACCTGTGTCCTAAGCCTTAACGTTCCCTAACCCTAACCCTAGACCGGAATGGACACCCACCACCGCCCTTACACCATACCCAACGCCGTACCCTACTCCTGGTCCACACCCTGGCACTGACCCGTTCTTCAGCATGTAGCCTGACCCTCCCACGTTTCCGTACCCTCCCCTGTGCCCTAAGCCTTGCCGCACCCTAACCCTAACACTAGCCCGGAATGGGCACCCACCACCAGCCTTACACTTTACCCTACGCCGTACCCTACTCCTGGTCCATACCCTGGCATTGAACCGTGCTTCAGCATGTAGCCTAACCCTCCCACGTTTCCGTACCCTCACCTGTGCCCTAAGCCTTGCCTTTCCCTATCCCTAACCCTAGCCCGGAATGGAAACCCACCACAAAACCTAAACCTTAACGTACGCCGTAGACTACTCCTGACCCGTACGCTGGCAGTGACCCTTGCGTCAGCACATAGCCTGCCTCTGCCACGTTTCCATACCCTCACCTGTGCACTAAGTCTTGCCGTTCCCTAACTCTAACCTGGAACGGAAACCCACAACCAGCCCTACACCTTACCCAATGCGGTACCCGAATCCTGGCGCGTACGCTGGCAAAGACCCGTGCGTCATCACGTAGCCTGACCCTCCCACGTTTCCGTACCCTCACCTGTGCCCTAAGCCTTGCCGTTCCCTAACCCTAACCCTACACCTAACCCTACGCCATACCCTACACTTGGCCCATACGCTGGCACTGACCCGTGCGTCAGCACGTAGCCTGACCCTCCCACTTTTCCGTACCATCTTCTGTGCCCTAAGCTTTGCCGTTCCCTAACCCTAAACCTAGCCTGGAACGGAAACCCACCACCAGCCCTAAACCTTACCCTACGCCGTACCCTAATCCTGCCCCGTACGCTGGCACTGACCCGTGCCTCAGCACGTAGCCTGCCACTCCTACGTTTCCGTACCCTCACCTGTGCCCTAAGCCTTGCCGTTCCCTAACCCTAACCCGGAACATAAACCCACCACCAGCCCTAAACCTTACCCTACGCTGTAACATACTCCTGGCCCCTACGCTGGCACTGACCTGTGCGTCAGCACGTAGCCTGCCTCTCCCACGTTTCCATACCCTCACCTGTGTCCTAAGCCTTGCCGTTCCCTAACCCTAACCCTAGCCTGGAACGGAAACCCACCAGCAGCCCTAAACCTTACGCTACGACGTACCCTAATCCTGGCCCGTACGCTGGCACAGACCCGTGCGTCAACACGTAGCCTGCCACTCCCACGTTTCCCTACGTTCACCTGTGCCCTAAGCCTTGCTGTTCCCTCACCCTAACCCTAGCCCGGAACGGAAACCCACCACCAGCCCTAAACCTTACCCTACGCCATACCCTACTCCTGGCCCGTACGCTGGCACTGACCCGTGCGTCAGCACGTAGCCTGACCCTCCCACGTTTCCTTACGTTCACCTGTGCCCTAAGCCTTGCCGTTCCCTGACCCTAACCCTAGCCCGGAACGGTATCTCACAACCAGCCCTACCCCTTACCCTACGCCGTTCCCTATACCTGGCCCGTACGCTGGCACTGACCCGTGCGTCAGCACATAGCCGGACCCTCCCACGTTTCCGTACCCTCACCTGTGCCCTAAGCCTTGTCATTCCCTAACCCTAACCCTAGCACGGAACGGAAACCCACCACCAGCCCTACACATTAGCCTACGCCGTAGCCTATTCCTGGCCCGTACATTGGCACTGACCCATGCGTAAGAACGTAGCCTGACCATCCCACGTTTCCGTACCCTCACCTGGGCCCTAAGCCTTGCCGTTCCCAAACCCTAAACCTAGCCCGGAACGGAAACCACCACCAGACCTACACCTTACCCTACGCAGTACCCTACTCCTGGCCCTTACGCTGGCACTGACACGTGCGTGAGCACATAGCCTTACCCTCCAACCACCCTCCCAATACAGAAATGGTCAGAAGATCTCATGAGACGATCCTTCAAAGAAGACACAGACATGGCCAAGACGCAGATGAAAAGCTGCTCAACATCACTAATTATTAGAGAAATGCAAATCAAAACTACAATGAGGGGGCTTCCCTGGTGGCGCAGTGGTTGAGAGTCCGCCTGCCGATGCAGGGGACACGGGTTCGTGCCCCGGTCCGGGAAGATCCCACATGTCGCGGAGCAGCTGGGCCCGTGAGCCATGGCCACTGAGCCTGCGCGTCCGGAGCCTGTGCTCCGCAACGGGACAGGCCACAACAGGGAGAGGCCCGCGTACACCAAAAAAAAAAAAAAAAAAAAACAACTACAATGAGGTATCACCTCACACATGTTAGAATCGGCATCATCAGAAAACCTACAAACAACAAATTCTGGGGAGGGTGTGGACAAAAGGAGCCCTCTTCCACTATTGGTGGGAATGTAAATTGATACAGTCACTATGGAGAACAGTGTGGAGTTTCCTTAAAAAAACTAGAAATAGAATTACCATCTGATCCAGCAATCGCACTTCTGGGCATATACCCAGAGAAAACCATAAATCAAAAAGGCACATTCACCACAATGTTCATTGCAGCACTATTTACAATAGCCAGGTAAGGGAGCAAACTAAATACCCACAAACAGATGAATGGGTAAAGATGTGGTACATGTATAAAATGGAATATTACTCGGCCATAAAAAGGAATGAAACTGGGTCATTTGTAGAGACATCGATGGATCTAGAGACTGTCATACAGAATGAATTAAGTCAGAAAGAGGAAAACAAATATTGTATATTAATGCATATATGTGGAACCTAAAAAGTGGTACAGATGAACTGGTTTGCAGGGAAGAAATAGAGACACAGGTAGAGAACAAACTTATGGACACCAAGTGTGGGAAGCCATGGGGTGGTAGAGGTGGGATGAGTTGGGAGATTGGGATTGGCCTGCATACATGCATATGCATAAAATACATAACTAAAAATAACCTGCTGTATAATAAAATAAAACTAAATTTCAAAATTTTAAAAAATAAAATTTAAAAATAAAAGAGAAAAAAGTTCTTCCCTTCACACAGATGTATTTATAGGAATGTATTATTTCCATGCTTATATCTATAAATACATAAAAGAGGTATAAAATCTAACTTGAACCATAAACGAAAAAAAACCTGAACCCACCAGTTATACAGAGGAAAGCCCTATCAGGGAACTTGCTCCAGCGGTAAACAATTCTGAAATTGGTCAGAGGTGGGGAATCATCTCCCATACAGCCAGCAACCCACCCCGCACGCAAGGAGCGTCCTCATTGCAAAGCTGGGGGACCGTGCCGAGGCATCTCTGAATAAAGGTGAGCTGAGCCCCAGGCCAGCTGCAGCTGAACTGTTCCCACCCTTCCCAGGTAAAACACCTGAATATGTACAAGGGCATGAAATCCTAGAGGAAGGGCCGTGGAGCCACACCAGCGACAGCACACAGGCCAACTTGGTGCCTGCAGGCGAGGCAGGATGGTCCTGACCCCGGGCGCTCTTCTGGAAGCTTTCCATTTCCCTGCCTGAGATACCCCTCCTGTCCCGGACCCCACCCATTTTCTTCCTTCCTTACCTCAGCCCGGAGAGAAATTCCAGTGGAACTTATGGGTGACACATCCTCTTCTTTACAGGTGGCAGCCTGGCAACTCCTGCACAAAGTCCAACAGAGCCCCACACACACCGGGCCACCCACAAAGCCGTGGCCCCTCACACGCTCCCACCAGCAGAGCCCCGAGACTGCTGACGGGGCAGAGAATATGGAGTCAGGCACAGCTTCAGTGGCTATTGCTGCCTGGAGCGCTGTTTATATTGACCTCAACCAGGCACACCAGGGGAGGGCCGGCCGGCACTGTAAGGCTGCCCAGGACAGCTAATCCACAACCCTCAGGGAATCACATTGTTGAAAATGGACCTCGCTAAGGCAGAATAGAAGCCAAGGAAAATAAGGACACAATGCCATTTGCAGCACCGTAGATGAGTCTAGAGGTAATCATGTGACATGTAGTAAGTCGGAAAGTGAAAGGCACATATCGTATCATATCACTTATAGGTGTTACCTAAAAATGGATACCAGGGCAGATATTTCCACGGAGAAGGGCAATCACATATTCATTAAACAAACTTATGGTTCACCAATGGAAAGGTGTGAGGATTGGTTTCATTACGATATTGGGGTTAACAGACATACAAACACAGGTGATATATATAATAACCAAAGAGCTACGGAATACAAAGAGTGGAGTACACAACATTCTGTCATAACGTACATGGGAAAAGGATCCCAGGAAGAACAGACATCTGTATATGTGTAAAAGAACCACATCTACCATACCTACAAAAAGCCAAACATTGTAATCAAACTTGCTGTAATAAAAAATAAAAAATTAAATTAAAAACACGAACAAGAAGTAGTGAGACAAACTTGAGGGGCTTTTTCCTGTCACATTCTGTTCTAAATTCCAATCTAGAAGGCGACTTCCATTGAGGCTCTGTTGCCCTAGTAACCAGATATGAAAGAGAGAACTGCTGCCACCTTGTGGCCGTTTCACACAACAGCAGCTTTAATCCCAGCGCTAATGGTCAGTTGATATTCAAAATCATTGCAGGCCTGTAAATGACACCTGCCCTGAAAACAAATCCTGGGGTCACATATCGACCAAAAAATTTAAAGGACGTCCATATTTCAAAACGACCGTTTCAAAAGGCATATTTTATGCACATTAATGTTCTGCTTCTTTTTCTTTCTTTTTTGGTTAAAAACACGGGAATGGAAAAAGGCATCCCTCAGAAGGGGCGAAAATAGTTGCAAACGAATCAATGGACAAAGGTTTAATCTCCAATATATATAAACAGCTCATGCAGCTTATTAAAAGAACAAACAACCCAATACAAAAATGGGCAGAAGATCTAAAGAGACGTTTCTTCAAAGAAGACACAGAGATGGCCAAGACGCACATGAAAAGCTGCTCAAGAGCACTAATTATTAGAGAAATGCAAATCAAAACTACAATGAGGTATCACCTCACACCTGTTAGAATCGGCATCATCAGAAAATCTACAAACAACAAATTCTGGGGAGGGTGTGGACAAAAGGAGCCCTCTTCCACTATTGGTGGGAATGTAATTTGATACAGTCACTATGGAGAACAGTATGGAGTTTCCTTTAAAAAACTAGAAATAGAATTACCATCTGACCCACCAATCCCACTGTTGGGCATATACCCAGAGACAACCATAAATCAAAAAGGCACATTCACCACAAGGTTCATTGCAGCACTATTTACAGTAGACAGGTAATGGAAGCAACCTAAATGCCCACAGACAGATGAATGGATAAAGATGGGGTACATATATAAAATGGAATATTACTCGGCCATAAAAAGAATGAAACTGGGTCATTTGTAGAGACATCGATGGATCTAGAGACTGTCTTACAGAATGAAGTAAGTCAGAAAGAGGAAAACAAATATTGTATATTAATGCATATATGTGGAACCTAAAAATGGTACAGATGAACTGGTTTGCAGGGAAGAAATAGAGACACAGAGGTAGAGGACAATCGTATGGACACCAATTGTGGGAAGCCATGGGGTGGTGGTGGTGGGATGAGTTGGGAGTTTGAGATTGACCTGTATACATGTATATGCATAAAATACATAACTAATAATAACCCGCTGTATAAAAAAGTAAGTAAAATTAAATTTCAAAATTTTAAAATATAAAATTTAAAAATAAAACAGAAAAAATTCTTCCCTTCACACAGATGTATTTATAGGAATGAATTATTTCCATGCTTATATCTATAAATACATAAAAGAGGAATAAAATCTAACTTGAACCATAAACGAAAAAAAAACCTGAACCCACCAGTTATACAGAGGAATACCCTATCAGGGCACTTGCTCCAGCGGTAAACAATTCTGAAATTGGTCAGAGGTGGGGAATCATCTCCCATACAGCCAGCAACCCACACCCCATGCAAGGAGCATCCTCTTTGCAAAGCTGGGGGACTGTGCCGGGGCATCTCTGAATAAAGGTGAGCTGAGCCCCAGGCCAGCTGCTGCTGAACTGTTCCCACCCTTCCCAGGTCAAACACCTGAATATGTACAAAGGCTTGAAAGCCTAGAGGAAGGGCCGTGGAGCCACACCAGCGACAGCACGCAGGCCAACTTGGTGACTGCAGGCCAGCCAGGGTGATCCTGGCCCCGGGCGCTCTTCCAGAAGCTTTCCATTGTCCTGCCTGAGATACCCCATTTGTCCCGGCCCCCACTGCTTTTTTCCTTCCTCACCTCTGTCCGGAGAGAAATTCCAGCGGAAGGTATGGGTGACACATCCTCTTCTTTACAGGTGGCAGCCTGGCAACTCCTGCAGAAAGGCCAGCAGAACCCCACTCACACAGGGCCACCAACAAAGCTGTGGCCCCTCACTCCCTCCCACCAGCACAGCCCCGAGACTGCTGACGGGGCAGAGAATATGGAGTCAGGAACAGCTTCAGGGGCTATTGCTGCCTGGAGCGCTGTTTATATTGACGTCAAACAGGCACACCTGGGGAGGGCCGGCCGGCAGGGTAAGGCTGCCCAGGTCAGCTAATCCACAACCCTCAGGGAATCACATTGTTGAAAATGGACCTCGCTGAGGCAGAATAGAATCCAAGGAAAATAAGGACACAATGCCATTTGCAGCACTGTAGATGAGTCTAGAGGTAATCACGTGACTTGTAGTAAGTCAGAAAGTGAAAGACACATATCATTTCATATCACTTATAGGTGTTACCTAAAATAGAAACCAGGGCAGTCATTTCCACTGAGAAGTGCAATCATAGATTCATTAAACAAACTTATAGTTCACCAATGGAAAGGTGTGAGGATTGGTTTCATTACGATATCGGGATTAACAGACATATACAAACAGAGGTGACATATATAATCACCAAAGACCTAAGGAATACCAAGAGAAGACTACTCAACATTCTGTCATAACGTACATTTGAAAAGGATCGCAGGAAGAACAGACATCTGTATATGTGTAAAAGAACCACATGTTCGACACCTACAATAAGCCAAACATTGTAATCATACTTGCTGTAATAAAAAATAAAAAAATTAAATTAAAAATACGAACAAGAAGTAGGGTGTCAAACTTGAGGGGCTTTCTCCTGGCACATTCCATTCTAAATTCCAATGTAGAACACGACGTCCATTGAGGCTCTGTTGCCCTAGTAACCAGATGTGTTAAGGGAGAACTGCTGCCACCTAGTGGCCGTTTCACACAACAGCAGCTTTAAGACCAGGGCTAATGGTCAGTTGATATTCAAAATCATTGCAGGCCTGTAAATGACACCTGCCCTGAAAACAAATCCTGGAGCCACATATCGACCAAAAAATTTAAAGGACGTCCATATTTCAAAACGACCGTTTCAAAAGGCATATTTTATGCACATTAGTGTTCTGCTTCTTTTTCTTTCTTTCTTTTTTGGTTAAAAACACGGGAATGGAAAAAGGCATCCCTCAGAAGGGGCGAAAATAGTTGCAAACGAATCAATGGACAAAGGTTTAATCTCCAATATATATAAACAGCTCATGCAGCTTAATATTAAAAAAACAGACAACCCAATACAAACATGGGCAGAATATCTAAAGAGACGTTTCTTCAAAGAAGACACAGAGATGGCTAAGATGCACATGAAAAGCTGTTCAACAGCACTAATTATTAGAGAAATGCAATTCAAAACTACAATGAGGTATCACCTCACACCTGTTAGAATCGGCATCATCAGAAAATCTACAGACAACAAATTCTGGGGAGGGTGTGGACAAAAGGAGCCCACTTCCACTATTGTTGGGAATGTAAATTGATACAGTCACTATGGAGAACAGTATGGAGTTTCCTTAAAAAACCTACAAATAGAAACCTTGACTTTCCCTAACCCTATCCATAGCCTGGAACGGAAACCTACCACCAACCGTGCACCTTATCTACGCGGTACACTAATCCTAATCCGTACGCTGGCACTAACCGGTGAGTCAACATGTACCCTGACACTAACACGTTTCCGTACCCTCAGCTGTGCCCCAAACCTTGCCGTTGCCTATCTTTAACCTTAGCCCGGAACAGAAACCTACCATCAGCCCTACACCTTACCCTAAGCCGTACCCTAATCCTAATCCATACGTCAACACGTACCCTGACCCTAACACGTTTCCGTACCCTCACCTCTGCCATAAACCTTGCCGTTCCCTTACCTTAACCCTAGCCCGGAACGGAAAACTACCACCAACCCTACACCTTACCTTACGCCATAGCCTAATCCTAATTCGTATGCTGACACTAACCTGTGCATCAACACGTACCCTGACCCTAACACGTTTCGTACCCTCACCTGTGCCCTAAACTTTGCCAGTCCCTAAACATAACCCTAGACTGGAACGGAAACCTACCACCAACCCTACACCTTACTCTATGCGGTACCCTAATCCTCATGCGTACGCTCACACTAACCCGTGAGTCAACACATACCCTGAACCTAACACATTTGCGTACCATCACCTGTGCCCTATACCTTGCAATTCTCTATCCCTAACCCTACACCGGAATGTAAACCTACCGCCATCCGTACACCTTACTCTACGCCGTACCCTAATCCTAATGCGTATGATGACACTATTCCATGTATCAACATTTATCATGACCCTAACACGTTTCTGTACCGTCACCTGTACCCTAAACCTTGCCGTACCCTAACACTAACCCTAGCCCAGAATGGAAAACTACCACAAACCGTACAGCATACCCTACACGTTACCCTAACCCTAATCCGTACACTGACACTAACCCGTGCGTCAACACGTACACTGACCCTAACACTTTTCCGTTCCCTCACCTGTGCCCTAAACCGTGCCGTTGCCTAACCCTAACCCTAGCCCAAAACGGAAACCTACCACCAACCCTACACGTTACTCTACGCCATACCCTAATCATAATCCGAGCGTCAACACGTACCCTGACCCTAACACATTTCCGTACCCTCACCTATGCCCTAAACCTTGCCGTTCCATAACACTAACCCTAGCCTGGAACGGAAACCTACCACCAACCCTAGACCTTAACCTACGAAGGACCATAAACCTACTCCGTACGCTGACACTAACACATGCGTCAACACTTACCCTGACCCTAACACGTTTCCGTACCTTCACCTGTGACCTAAACCTTGCCATTCCCTAACCCTAGCCCTAGACCACAATGGAAACCTACCACCAAGCCTACACCTTACCCTAAGCCGTACCCTAATGCTAATCCATATGTCAACACGTACCCTGACACTAACACGTTTCCATACCCTCATCTGTGCCCAAAACCTTGCCGTTCCCTAACACTAACCCTAGCCTGAAACGGAAACCTACCACCAACCATACACTTTACCCTATGCCGCACCATAATCCTCATCTGTACGTTCACACTAACCCGTGCGTCAACACGTACCCTGAGCCTAACACGTTTCGATACCCTCACGTGTGCCCTAAACCTTGCCGTTCCCTAACCCTAACCCTAGCCCAGAACGGAAACCCACCACCAGCCCTACACCTTACCCTACGACGTACACTACTCCTGGCCCGTACGCTGGCACTGACCCGTGCGTCAGCACATAGCCTGACTCTCCCACGTTTCCGTACCCGCACCTGTGCCCTAAGACTTGCCGTTCCCTAACCCTAACCCTAGCCCGGAAAGGAAGCCCACCACCAGCCCTACACCTTTCCCTACGCCGTAGCCTACGACTGGCCCATACGCTGGCACTGACACGTGTGTCAGCACGTAGCATGACCCTCCCACGTTTCCATACCCTCACCTGTGCCCTAAGCCTTGACATTCCCTAACCCTAACCCTAGCCCGGAAAGGAAACCAACCACGAGCCCTACACCTTACCCTACGTTGTTGCCTACTCCTGGCCTGTACGCTGGCACTGACCCGTGCGTCAGCACATAGCCTGACCCTCCACCATTTCCGTACCCTCAACTGTGCCCTAAGTCTTGTCCTTCCCTAACCCTAACCCTAGCCCAGAACAGAAACCCACCACCAGCCCTACAGCTTACCCTACGCCGTAGCCTAATCCTGGCCCGTACGCTGGCACTGATCCATGCGTCAGCACGTAGCCTGACCTTCCCACGTTCCCGTACCCTCACCTGTGTCCTAAGCCTTGCCGTTCCATAACCCTAACCATAACCCCAAACGGAAACCCACCACCAGCCCTAAACCTTACCCTACGCCGTACCCTACACCTGGCCCGTACGCTGGCACTGATCCGTGCGTCAGCATGTAGCCTAACCCTCCCACTTTTCCTTACCCTCACCTGTTCCCTAAGCCTTGCCAATCCCTAACTCTAACCCTAGCCCGGAACGGAAACCCACCACCAGCCCTACACCCTACCCTACGTCGTAGCCTACTGCTGGCCCGTAAGCTGGCACTCTCCCATGTGTCAGCCCGTAGCCTGCCTCTCCCACGTTTCCGTACCCTCACCTGTGCCCTAAGCCTTGCAGTTCCCTACCTCTAACCCTAGCCCGGAACGGAAACCACCACCAGCCCTACACATTACGCTATGCCGTACCCTACTCCTGGCCCGTACGCTGGCACTGACCCATTCTTCAGCACGTATCCTGACCCTCCCACGTTTCCGTACCATCACCTGTGTCCTAAGCCTTAACGTTCCCTAACCCTAACCCTAGACCGGAATGGACACCCACCACCGCCCTTACACCATACCCAACGCCGTACCCTACTCCTGGTCCACACCCTGGCACTGACCCGTTCTTCAGCATGTAGCCTGACCCTCCCACGTTTCCGTACCCTCCCCTGTGCCCTAAGCCTTGCCGCACCCTAACCCTAACACTAGCCCGGAATGGACACCCACCACCAGCCTTACACTTTACCCTACGCCGTACCCTACTCCTGGTCCATACCCTGGCATTGAACCGTGCTTCAGCATGTAGCCTAACCCTCCCACGTTTCCGTACCCTCACCTGTGCCCTAAGCCTTGCCTTTCCCTATTCCTAACCCTAGCCCGGAATGGAAACCCACCACAAAACCTAAACCTTAACGTACGCCGTAGACTACTCCTGACCCGTACGCTGGCAGTGACCCTTGCGTCAGCACATAGCCTGCCTCTGCCACGTTTCCATACCCTCACCTGTGCACTAAGCCTTGCCGTTCCCTAACTCTAACCTGGAACGGAAACCCACAACCAGCCCTACACCTTACCCAATGCGGTACCCGAATCCTGGCGCGTACGCTGGCAAAGACCCGTGCGTCATCACGTAGCCTGACCCTCCCACGTTTCCGTACCCTCACCTGTGCCCTAAGCCTTGCCGTTCCCTAACCCTAACCCTACACCTAACCCTACGCCATACCCTACACTTGGCCCATACGCTGGCACTGACCCGTGCGTCAGCACGTAGCCTGACCCTCCCACTTTTCCGTACCATCTTCTGTGCCCTAAGCTTTGCCGTTCCCTAACCCTAAACCTAGCCTGGAACGGAAACCCACCACCAGCCCTAAACCTTACCCTACGCCGTACCCTAATCCTGCCCCGTACGCTGGCACTGACCCGTGCCTCAGCACGTAGCCTGCCACTCCTACGTTTCCGTACCCTCACCTGTGCCCTAAGCCTTGCCGTTCCCTAACCCTAACCCGGAACATAAACCCACCACCAGCCCTAAACCTTACCCTACGCTGTAACATACTCCTGGCCCCTACGCTGGCACTGACCTGTGCGTCAGCACGTAGCCTGCCTCTCCCACGTTTCCATACCCTCACCTGTGTCCTAAGCCTTGCCGTTCCCTAACCCTAACCCTAGCCTGGAACGGAAACCCACCAGCAGCCCTAAACCTTACGCTACGACGTACCCTAATCCTGGCCCGTACGCTGGCACAGACCCGTGCGTCAACACGTAGCCTGCCACTCCCACGTTTCCCTACGTTCACCTGTGCCCTAAGCCTTGCTGTTCCCTCACCCTAACCCTAGCCCGGAACGGAAACCCACCACCAGCCCTAAACCTTACCCTACGCCATACCCTACTCCTGGCCCGTACGCTGGCACTGACCCGTGCGTCAGCACGTAGCCTGACCCTCCCACGTTTCCTTACGTTCACCTGTGCCCTAAGCCTTGCCGTTCCCTGACCCTAACCCTAGCCCGGAACGGTATCTCACAACCAGCCCTACCCCTTACCCTACGCCGTTCCCTATACCTGGCCCGTACGCTGGCACTGACCCGTGCGTCAGCACATAGCCGGACCCTCCCACGTTTCCGTACCCTCACCTGTGCCCTAAGCCTTGTCATTCCCTAACCCTAACCCTAGCACGGAACGGAAACCCACCACCAGCCCTACACATTAGCCTACGCCGTAGCCTATTCCTGGCCCGTACATTGGCACTGACCCATGCGTAAGAACGTAGCCTGACCATCCCACGTTTCCGTACCCTCACCTGGGCCCTAAGCCTTGCCGTTCCCAAACCCTAAACCTAGCCCGGAACGGAAACCACCACCAGACCTACACCTTACCCTACGCAGTACCCTACTCCTGGCCCTTACGCTGGCACTGACACGTGCGTGAGCACATAGCCTTACCCTCCAACCACCCTCCCAATACAGAAATGGTCAGAAGATCTCATGAGACGATCCTTCAAAGAAGACACAGACATGGCCAAGACGCAGATGAAAAGCTGCTCAACATCACTAATTATTACAGAAATGCAAATCAAAACTACAATGAGGGGGCTTCCCTGGTGGCGCAGTGGTTGAGAGTCCGCCTGCCGATGCAGGGGACACGGGTTCGTGCCCCGGTCCGGGAAGATCCCACATGTCGCGGAGCAGCTGGGCCCGTGAGCCATGGCCACTGAGCCTGCGCGTCCGGAGCCTGTGCTCCGCAACGGGACAGGCCACAACAGGGAGAGGCCCGCGTACACCAAAAAAAAAAAAAAAAAAAAAACAACTACAATGAGGTATCACCTCACACATGTTAGAATCGGCATCATCAGAAAACCTACAAACAACAAATTCTGGGGAGGGTGTGGACAAAAGGAGCCCTCTTCCACTATTGGTGGGAATGTAAATTGATACAGTCACTATGGAGAACAGTGTGGAGTTTCCTTAAAAAAACTAGAAATAGAATTACCATCTGATCCAGCAATCGCACTTCTGGGCATATACCCAGAGAAAACCATAAATCAAAAAGGCACATTCACCACAATGTTCATTGCAGCACTATTTACAATAGCCAGGTAAGGGAGCAAACTAAATACCCACAAACAGATGAATGGGTAAAGATGTGGTACATATATAAAATGGAATATTACTCGGCCATAAAAAGGAATGAAACTGGGTCATTTGTAGAGACATCGATGGATCTAGAGACTGTCATACAGAATGAATTAAGTCAGAAAGAGGAAAACAAATATTGTATATTAATGCATATATGTGGAACCTAAAAAGTGGTACAGATGAACTGGTTTGCAGGGAAGAAATAGAGACACAGGTAGAGAACAAACTTATGGACACCAAGTGTGGGAAGCCATGGGGTGGTAGAGGTGGGATGAGTTGGGAGATTGGGATTGGCCTGCATACATGCATATGCATAAAATACATAACTAAAAATAACCTGCTGTATAATAAAATAAAACTAAATTTCAAAATTTTAAAAAATAAAATTTAAAAATAAAAGAGAAAAAAGTTCTTCCCTTCACACAGATGTATTTATAGGAATGTATTATTTCCATGCTTATATCTATAAATACATAAAAGAGGTATAAAATCTAACTTGAACCATAAACGAAAAAAAACCTGAACCCACCAGTTATACAGAGGAAAGCCCTATCAGGGAACTTGCTCCAGCGGTAAACAATTCTGAAATTGGTCAGAGGTGGGGAATCATCTCCCATACAGCCAGCAACCCACCCCGCACGCAAGGAGCGTCCTCATTGCAAAGCTGGGGGACCGTGCCGAGGCATCTCTGAATAAAGGTGAGCTGAGCCCCAGGCCAGCTGCAGCTGAACTGTTCCCACCCTTCCCAGGTAAAACACCTGAATATGTACAAGGGCATGAAATCCTAGAGGAAGGGCCGTGGAGCCACACCAGCGACAGCACACAGGCCAACTTGGTGCCTGCAGGCGAGGCAGGATGGTCCTGACCCCGGGCGCTCTTCTGGAAGCTTTCCATTTCCCTGCCTGAGATACCCCTCCTGTCCCGGACCCCACCCATTTTCTTCCTTCCTTACCTCAGCCCGGAGAGAAATTCCAGTGGAACTTATGGGTGACACATCCTCTTCTTTACAGGTGGCAGCCTGGCAACTCCTGCACAAAGTCCAACAGAGCCCCACACACACCGGGCCACCCACAAAGCCGTGGCCCCTCACACGCTCCCACCAGCAGAGCCCCGAGACTGCTGACGGGGCAGAGAATATGGAGTCAGGCACAGCTTCAGTGGCTATTGCTGCCTGGAGCGCTGTTTATATTGACCTCAACCAGGCACACCAGGGGAGGGCCGGCCGGCACTGTAAGGCTGCCCAGGACAGCTAATCCACAACCCTCAGGGAATCACATTGTTGAAAATGGACCTCGCTAAGGCAGAATAGAAGCCAAGGAAAATAAGGACACAATGCCATTTGCAGCACCGTAGATGAGTCTAGAGGTAATCATGTGACATGTAGTAAGTCGGAAAGTGAAAGGCACATATCGTATCATATCACTTATAGGTGTTACCTAAAAATGGATACCAGGGCAGATATTTCCACGGAGAAGGGCAATCACATATTCATTAAACAAACTTATGGTTCACCAATGGAAAGGTGTGAGGATTGGTTTCATTACGATATTGGGGTTAACAGACATACAAACACAGGTGATATATATAATAACCAAAGAGCTACGGAATACAAAGAGTGGAGTACACAACATTCTGTCATAACGTACATGGGAAAAGGATCCCAGGAAGAACAGACATCTGTATATGTGTAAAAGAACCACATCTACCATACCTACAAAAAGCCAAACATTGTAATCAAACTTGCTGTAATAAAAAATAAAAAATTAAATTAAAAACACGAACAAGAAGTAGTGAGACAAACTTGAGGGGCTTTTTCCTGTCACATTCTGTTCTAAATTCCAATCTAGAAGGCGACTTCCATTGAGGCTCTGTTGCCCTAGTAACCAGATATGAAAGAGAGAACTGCTGCCACCTTGTGGCCGTTTCACACAACAGCAGCTTTAATCCCAGCGCTAATGGTCAGTTGATATTCAAAATCATTGCAGGCCTGTAAATGACACCTGCCCTGAAAACAAATCCTGGGGTCACATATCGACCAAAAAATTTAAAGGACGTCCATATTTCAAAACGACCGTTTCAAAAGGCATATTTTATGCACATTAATGTTCTGCTTCTTTTTCTTTCTTTTTTGGTTAAAAACACGGGAATGGAAAAAGGCATCCCTCAGAAGGGGCGAAAATAGTTGCAAACGAATCAATGGACAAAGGTTTAATCTCCAATATATATAAACAGCTCATGCAGCTTATTAAAAGAACAAACAACCCAATACAAAAATGGGCAGAAGATCTAAAGAGACGTTTCTTCAAAGAAGACACAGAGATGGCCAAGACGCACATGAAAAGCTGCTCAAGAGCACTAATTATTAGAGAAATGCAAATCAAAACTACAATGAGGTATCACCTCACACCTGTTAGAATCGGCATCATCAGAAAATCTACAAACAACAAATTCTGGGGAGGGTGTGGACAAAAGGAGCCCTCTTCCACTATTGGTGGGAATGTAATTTGATACAGTCACTATGGAGAACAGTATGGAGTTTCCTTTAAAAAACTAGAAATAGAATTACCATCTGACCCACCAATCCCACTGTTGGGCATATACCCAGAGACAACCATAAATCAAAAAGGCACATTCACCACAAGGTTCATTGCAGCACTATTTACAGTAGACAGGTAATGGAAGCAACCTAAATGCCCACAGACAGATGAATGGATAAAGATGGGGTACATATATAAAATGGAATATTACTCGGCCATAAAAAGAATGAAACTGGGTCATTTGTAGAGACATCGATGGATCTAGAGACTGTCTTACAGAATGAAGTAAGTCAGAAAGAGGAAAACAAATATTGTATATTAATGCATATATGTGGAACCTAAAAATGGTACAGATGAACTGGTTTGCAGGGAAGAAATAGAGACACAGAGGTAGAGGACAATCGTATGGACACCAATTGTGGGAAGCCATGGGGTGGTGGTGGTGGGATGAGTTGGGAGTTTGAGATTGACCTGTATACATGTATATGCATAAAATACATAACTAATAATAACCCGCTGTATAAAAAAGTAAGTAAAATTAAATTTCAAAATTTTAAAATATAAAATTTAAAAATAAAACAGAAAAAATTCTTCCCTTCACACAGATGTATTTATAGGAATGAATTATTTCCATGCTTATATCTATAAATACATAAAAGAGGAATAAAATCTAACTTGAACCATAAACGAAAAAAAAACCTGAACCCACCAGTTATACAGAGGAATACACTATCAGGGCACTTGCTCCAGCGGTAAACAATTCTGAAATTGGTCAGAGGTGGGGAATCATCTCCCATACAGCCAGCAACCCACACCCCATGCAAGGAGCATCCTCTTTGCAAAGCTGGGGGACTATGCCGGGGCATCTCTGAATAAAGGTGAGCTGAGCCCCAGGCCAGCTGCTGCTGAACTGTTCCCACCCTTCCCAGGTCAAACACCTGAATATGTACAAAGGCTTGAAAGCCTAGAGGAAGGGCCGTGGAGCCACACCAGCGACAGCACGCAGGCCAACTTGGTGACTGCAGGCCAGCCAGGGTGATCCTGGCCCCGGGCGCTCTTCCAGAAGCTTTCCATTGTCCTGCCTGAGATACCCCATTTGTCCCGGCCCCCACTGCTTTTTTCCTTCCTCACCTCTGTCCGGAGAGAAATTCCAGCGGAAGGTATGGGTGACACATCCTCTTCTTTACAGGTGGCAGCCTGGCAACTCCTGCAGAAAGGCCAGCAGAACCCCACTCACACAGGGCCACCAACAAAGCTGTGGCCCCTCACTCCCTCCCACCAGCACAGCCCCGAGACTGCTGACGGGGCAGAGAATATGGAGTCAGGAACAGCTTCAGGGGCTATTGCTGCCTGGAGCGCTGTTTATATTGACGTCAAACAGGCACACCTGGGGAGGGCCGGCCGGCAGGGTAAGGCTGCCCAGGTCAGCTAATCCACAACCCTCAGGGAATCACATTGTTGAAAATGGACCTCGCTGAGGCAGAATAGAATCCAAGGAAAATAAGGACACAATGCCATTTGCAGCACTGTAGATGAGTCTAGAGGTAATCACGTGACTTGTAGTAAGTCAGAAAGTGAAAGACACATATCATTTCATATCACTTATAGGTGTTACCTAAAATAGAAACCAGGGCAGTCATTTCCACTGAGAAGTGCAATCATAGATTCATTAAACAAACTTATAGTTCACCAATGGAAAGGTGTGAGGATTGGTTTCATTACGATATCGGGATTAACAGACATATACAAACAGAGGTGACATATATAATCACCAAAGACCTAAGGAATACCAAGAGAAGACTACTCAACATTCTGTCATAACGTACATTTGAAAAGGATCGCAGGAAGAACAGACATCTGTATATGTGTAAAAGAACCACATGTTCGACACCTACAATAAGCCAAACATTGTAATCATACTTGCTGTAATAAAAAATAAAAAAATTAAATTAAAAATACGAACAAGAAGTAGGGTGTCAAACTTGAGGGGCTTTCTCCTGGCACATTCCATTCTAAATTCCAATGTAGAACACGACGTCCATTGAGGCTCTGTTGCCCTAGTAACCAGGTGTGTTAAGGGAGAACTGCTGCCACCTAGTGGCCGTTTCACACAACAGCAGCTTTAAGACCAGGGCTAATGGTCAGTTGATATTCAAAATCATTGCAGGCCTGTAAATGACACCTGCCCTGAAAACAAATCCTGGAGCCACATATCGACCAAAAAATTTAAAGGACGTCCATATTTCAAAACGACCGTTTCAAAAGGCATATTTTATGCACATTAGTGTTCTGCTTCTTTTTCTTTCTTTCTTTTTTGGTTAAAAACACGGGAATGGAAAAAGGCATCCCTCAGAAGGGGCGAAAATAGTTGCAAACGAATCAATGGACAAAGGTTTAATCTCCAATATATATAAACAGCTCATGCAGCTTAATATTAAAAAAACAGACAACCCAATACAAACATGGGCAGAATATCTAAAGAGACGTTTCTTCAAAGAAGACACAGAGATGGCTAAGATGCACATGAAAAGCTGTTCAACAGCACTAATTATTAGAGAAATGCAAATCAAAACTACAATGAGGTATCACCTCACACCTGTTAGAATCGGCATCATCAGAAAATCTACAGACAACAAATTCTGGGGAGGGTGTGGACAAAAGGAGCCCTCTTCCACTATTGTTGGGAATGTAAATTGATACAGTCACTATGGAGAACAGTATGGAGTTTCCTTAAAAAACCTACAAATAGAAACCTTGACTTTCCCTAACCCTATCCATAGCCTGGAACGGAAACCTACCACCAACCGTGCACCTTATCTACGCGGTACACTAATCCTAATCCGTACGCTGGCACTAACCGGTGAGTCAACATGTACCCTGACACTAACACGTTTCCGTACCCTCAGCTGTGCCCCAAACCTTGCCGTTGCCTATCTTTAACCTTAGCCCGGAACAGAAACCTACCATCAGCCCTACACCTTACCCTAAGCCGTACCCTAATCCTAATCCATACGTCAACACGTACCCTGACCCTTACACGTTTCCGGACCCTCACCTCTGCCATAAACCTTGCCGTTCCCTTACCTTAACCCTAGCCCGGAACGGAAAACTACCACCAACCCTACACCTTACCTTACGCCATAGCCTAATCCTAATTCGTATGCTGACACTAACCTGTGCATCAACACGTACCCTGACCCTAACACGTTTCGTACCCTCACCTGTGCCCTAAACTTTGCCAGTCCCTAAACATAACCCTAGACTGGAACGGAAACCTACCACCAACCCTACACCTTACTCTATGCGGTACCCTAATCCTCATGCGTACGCTCACACTAACCCGTGAGTCAACACATACCCTGAACCTAACACATTTGCGTACCATCACCTGTGCCCTATACCTTGCAATTCTCTATCCCTAACCCTACACCGGAATGTAAACCTACCGCCATCCGTACACCTTACTCTACGCCGTACCCTAATCCTAATGCGTACGATGACACTATTCCATGCATCAACATGCACCATGAATCTAACACGTTTCTGTACCCTCACCTGTGCCCTAAGCCTTGCCGTTCACTAACCCTAACCCTAGCCCTGAACTGAAACCCACCACCAGCCCTACACCATACCCTATGCCGTACCCTACTCCTTGCCTGTATGCTGGCACCTACCCGTGTGTCAGCACGTAGCCTGCCTCTCCCAAGTTTCCGTACCCTCACCTGTGCCCTTAGCCTTGCCGTTCCCTAACCCTAACCCTAGCCCAGAACGGAAACCCACCACCAGGCCTACACCTTACCCTACGCCGTACCCTACTCCTGGCCCATACGCTGGCACTGACCCATGCGTCAGCAGGTAGCCTGACCCTCCCACGTTTCCGTACCCTCACCTGTGCCCTAAAACTTGACGTTCCCTAACCCTAATCAAACCACGGAATGGACACCCACCACCAGTCTTACACCTTACCCTACGCCGTACCCTACTCCTGGTCCACACCCTGGCACTGACCCATGCTTCAGCATGTAGCCTGACCCTCCCACGTTTCCGTACCCTCACCTGTGCCCTAAGCCTTGCCGTTCCCTAACCCTAACCCTACACTTTACCCTACGCCATACCCTATTCCTGGGCCGTACGCTGGCACTGACACTTGTGTCAGCAAGTAGCTTGACCCTCCCACGTTTCTGTACCCTCACCTGTGCCCTAAGCCTTGCCATTCCCTAACCCTAACCCTAGCCGGGAACGGAAACCCACCTCCAGCCGTACAACTTACCCTACGCCGTACCCTACTCCTGGGCCGTACACTGGAACTGACCCTTGTGTAAGCACGTAGCCTGCCACTCCCATGTTTCCATACCCTCACCTGTGCCCTAAGCCTTGCCGATCCCTAACCCTAACCCTACCCTGGAACAGAAACCCACCACCAGCCCTACACCTTACCCTACGCCGTACCCTAATTCTGGCGCGTACGCTGGCACTGACCCGTGTGTCAGCACGTAGCGTGCCTCTCCCTCGTTTCTGTACCCTTACCTGTGCCCTAAGCCTTGCCGTTCCCTAACCCTAACCCGGAACAGAAACCCACCAACAGCCCTACACCTTACCCTACTCCGTACCCTAATCCTGGCCCGTACACTGGCACTGAACCGTGCGTCAGCACATAGCCTGACCCTCCCACGTTTCTGTACCCTCAGCTGTGCCCTAAGACTTGCCGTTCCCTAACCCTAACCCTAGCGTGGAATGGAAACCCACAACCAGCCCTACACCATACTTTACTCCTGACCCGTACGCTGGCACTGACACGTTTGTCAGCACGTAGCCTGCCTTTCCCACGTGTCCCTATGCTCACCTGTTCCCTAAAGCTTGCCGTTCCCTAACCCTAACCCTAGCCCGGAACGGAAACCAACCACCAGCCCTACACATTACCCTATGCTGTACCCTACTCCTGGCCCTTACGCTGGCACTGACACGTGCGTCAGCACACAGCCTGACCATCCCACGACCCTCCCAATACAGAAATGGGCAGAAGATCTCAAGAGACGTTTCTTCAAAGAAGACACAGAGATGGCCAAGACGCACATGAGAAGCTGTTCAACAGCACTAATTATTAGAGAAATGCAAATCAAAACTACAATGAGGTATCACCTCACACCTGTTAGAATCGGCATCATCAGAAAATCTACAAACAACAAATTCTGGGGAGGGTGTGGACAAAAGGAGCCCTCTTCCACTATAGGTGGGAATGTAAATTGATAGAGTCACTATGGAGAACACTATGGAGTTTCCTTAAAAAATCTAGAAATAGAATTACCATCTGATCCAGCAATTCCACTTCTGGGCATATACCCAAAGAAAACCATAAATCAAAAAGGCACATTCACGGGCTTCCCTGGTGGCGCAGTGGTTGAGAGTCCGCCTGCCGATGCAGGGGACACGGGTTCGTGCCCCGGTCTGGGAAGATCCCACATGCCGCGGAGCGGTTGGGCCCGTGAGCCATGGCCGTTGGGCCTGCGCGTCCGGAGCCTGTGCTCCGCAACGGGAGAGGCCACAACAGTGAGAGGCCCGCATACAGAAAAAAAAAAAAAAAAAAAAAAAAAAAAAAAAAAAAAAAAAGGCACATTCACCACAATGTTCATTGCAGCACTATTTACAGTAGCCAGGTAATGGAAGCAACCTAAACGCCCAAAGACAGATGAATGGATAAAGATGGGGTACATATATAAAATGGAATATTACTCGGCCATAAAAAGGAATGAATCTGGGTCATTTGTAGAGACATCGATGGATCTAGAGACTGTCATACAGAATGAAGTAAGTCAGAAAGGGGAAAACAAATATTGTATATTAATGCATATATGTGGAACCTAAAAAATTGTACAGATGAACTGGTTTGCAGGGAAGACATAGAGACACAGAGGTAGAGAACAAACGTATGGACACCAAGTGTGGGAAGCCATGGGGTGGTGGTGGTGGGATGAGTTGGGAGATTGAGATTGACCTGTATACATGTATATGCATAAAACACATAACTAATAATAACCAGCTGTATAAAAAAGTAAATAAAATTAAATTTCAAAATTATAAAAAATAAAATTTAAAAATAAAACAGAAAAAAGTTCTTCCCTTCACACAGATGTATTTATAGGAATGAATTATTTCCATGCTTATATCTATAAATACATAAAAGAGGAATAAAAGCTAACTTGAACCATAAACGAAGAAAAACCTGAACCGACCAGTTATACAGAGAAAAACACTATCAGGGCACTTGGTCCAACGGTAAACAATATTGAAATTGTTCAGAGGTGGGGAATCATCTCCCATACAGGCAGCAACCCACACCCCACACAAGGAGCTTCCTCATTGCAAAGCGGGGGGACCGAGCCGAGGCATCTCTGAACAAAGGTGAGCTGAGCCCCAGGCCAGCTGTTGCTGAACTGTTCCCACCCTTCCCAGGTAAAACACCTGAATATGTACAAGGGCTTGAAAGACTAGAGGAAGGGCCGTGGAGCCACACCAGCGACAGCACGCAGGCCAACTTGGTGCCTGCAGGCCAGCCAGGGTGGTCCTGGCCCCGGGCGCTCTTCCGGAAGCTTTCCATTGTACTGCCTGAGATACCCCACTTGTCCCGGCCCCCACTGCTTTTTCCTTCCTCACCTCTGTCCGGAGAGAAATTCCAGCGGAAGGTATGGGTGACACATCCTCCTCCTTACAGGAGGCAGCCTGGCAACTCCTTCAGAAAGGCCAGCAGAACCCCACTCACACCGGGCCACCAACAAAGCTGTGGCCCCTCACTCCCTCCCACCAGCACAGCCCCGAGACTGCTCACGGGGCAGAGAATATGGAGGCAGGCACAGCTTCAGGGGCTATTGCTGCATGGAGCGCTGTTTATATTGACCTCAACCAGGCACACCTGGGGATGGCCGGCCGGCAGGATAAGCCTGCCCACGTCAGCTAATCCACAACCCGCAGGGAAGCACATTGTTGAAAAGGGACCTCGCTAAGTCAGAATAGAAGGCAAGGAAAAAAAGGACACAATGCCTTTTGCAGCACCGTAGATGAGTCTAGAGGTAATCACGTGACATGTAGTAAGTCAGAAAGTGAAAGACACATATCATATCATATCACTTATAGGTGTTACCTAAAAATGGATACCAGGGCAGATATTTCCACCGAGAAGGGCAATCAGAGATTCATTAAACAAACTTATGGTTCACCAATGGAAAGTTGTGAGGATTGGTTTCATTACGATATCGGGGTTAACAGACTTATACAAACACAGGTGACATATATAATCACCAAAGACCTACGAAATACCAAAAGACTAGTCAACATTCTGTCATAAGGTACATGGGAAAAGGATCCCAGGAAAAACCGACATCTCTATATGTGTAAAAGAACCACATCTTCCACACCTACAACAAGCCAAACATTGTAATCAAACTTGCTGTAATAAAAAATAAAAATTATATTAAAAACACGAACAAGAAGTAGGGAGACAAACTTGAGGGGTTTTCTCCTGGCACATTGCATTCTAAATTCCAATCTAGAACACGACTTCCATTGAGGCTCTGTTGCCCTAGTAACCAGAATTGGTAAGGGAGAACTGCTGCCACCTTGTGGCCGTTTCACACAACAGCAGCTTTAATCCCAGCGCTAATGGTCAGTTGATATTCAAAATCATTGCAGGCCTGTAAATGACACCTGCCCTGAAAACAAATTCTGGGGTCACATATCGACCAAAAAATTCAAAGGACGTCCATATTTCAAAACGACCGTTTCAAAAGGCATATTTTACGCACATTAGTTTTCTACTTCTTTTTCTTTTTTTCTTTTTTGGTTAAAAAAACGGGAAATGAAAAAGACATCCCTCAAAAGGGGCGAAAATAGTTGCAAACGAATCAATGGACAAAGGTTTAATCTCCAATATATAGAAACAGCACATGCTGCTTAATATTAAAAAAACAAACAACCCAATACAGAAATGGGCAGTAGATCTAAAGAGACGTTTCTTCAAAGAAGACACAGAGATGGCCAAGACGCACATGAAAAGCTGTTCAACAGCACTAATTATTAGAGAAATGCAAATCAAAACTACAATGAGGTATCACCTCACACCTGTTAGAATCGGCATCATCAGAAAATCTACAAACAACAAATTCTGGGGAGGGTGTGGACAAAAGGAGACCTCTTCCACTATTGGTGGGAATGTAAATTGATACACTCACTATGGAGAACACTATGGAGTTTCCTAAAAAAAACTAGAAATAGAAATACCATCTGATCCAGCTATCCCAATTCTGCTCATATACCCAAAGAAAACCATAAATCAGAAAGGCACATTCACCACAATGTTCATTGCAGCACTATTTACAAAGGCCAGGTAATGGAAGCAACCTAAATGCCCACACACAGATGAATGGATAAAGATGTGCTACATGTATAAAATGGAATATTACTCAGCCATAAAAAGGAATGAAACCGGGTCATTTGTAGAGACATCGATGGATCTAGAGACAGTCATACAGAATGAAGTAAGTCAGAAAGAGGAAAACAAATATTGTATATTAATGCATATATGTGGAACCTACGAAATTTTACAGAGGAACTGGTTTGCAGGGAAGAAATAGAGACACAGATGTAGAGAACAAACGTATGGACACCAAGTGTGGGAAGCCATGGGGTGGTGGTGGTGGGATGACTTGGGAGATTGGGATTGACCTGCATACATGTATATGCATAAAATACATAACTAATAATAACCTGCTGTATAAAAAAATAAATAAAATTAAATTTCAAAATTTTAAAAAATAAAATTTAAAAATAACACAGAAAAAAGTTCTTCCCTTCACACAGATGTATTTATAGGAAAGTATTATTTCCATGCTTATATCTATAAATACATAAAAGAGGAATAAAAGCTAACGTGAACCATAAAAGAAGAAAAACCTGAACCCACCAGTTATACAGAGGAAAACCCTATCAGGGCACTTGATCCAACGGTAAACAATATTGAAATTGGTCAGAGGTGGGGAATCATCTCCCATAGAGCCATCAACACACACCCCACACAATGAGCGTCCTCATTGCAAAGCTGGGTGACCGAGCCGAGGCATCTCTGAATAAAGGTGAGCTGAGCCCCAGGTCAGCTGCTGCTGAACTGTTCCCACCCTTCCCAGGTAAAACACCTGAATATGTACAAGGGCTTGAAAGACTAGAGGAAGGGCCGTGGAGCCACACCAGCGACAGCACGCAGGTCAACTTGGTGCCTGCAGGCCATCCAGGGTGGTCCTGGCCCCGGGCGCTCTTCCGGAAGCTTTCCATTGTCCTGCCTGAGATACCCCTCTTGTCCCGGCCCCCACTGCATTTTTCCTTCCTCACCTCTGTCCGGAGAGAAATTCCAGCGGAAGGTATGGGTGACACATCCTCCTCTTTACAGGAGGCAGCCTGGCATCTCCTGCAGAAAGGCCAGCAGAACCCCACTCACACCGGGCCACCAACAAAGCTGTGGCCCCTCACTCCCTCCCACCAGCACAGCCCCGAGTCTGCTCACAGGGCAGAGAATATGGAGGCAGGCACAGCTTCAGGGGCTATTGCTGCCTGGAGCGCTGTTTATATTGACCTCAACCAAGCAGACCTGGGGAGGGCCGGCCGGCAGGGTAAGGCTGCCCAGGTCAGCTAATCCACAACCCTCAGGGAATCACATTGTTGAAAATGGACCTCGCTAAGGCAGAATAGAAGCCAAGGAAAATAAGGACACAATGCCATTTGCAGCACCGTAGATAAGTCTAGAGGTAATCACGTGACATGTAGTAAGTCAGAAAGTGAAAGACACATATCATATCATATCACTTATAGGTTTTACCTAAAAATGGATACCAGGGCAGATATTTCCACCGAGAAGGGCAATTAGAGATTCATTAAACAAACTTATGGTTCACCAATGGAAAGGTTTGAGCATTGGTTTCATTACGATATCGGGGTTAACAGACTTATACAAACACAGGTGACATATATAATCACCAAAGACCTACGGAATACCAAAAGACTACTCAACATTCTGTCATAACGTACATGGGAAAAGGATCCCAGGAAAAACCGACATCTGTATATGTGTAAAAGAACCACATCTTCCACACCTACAACAAGCCAAACATTTTAATCAAACTTGCTGTAATAAAAAATAAAAATTAAATTAAAAACACGAACAAGAAGTAGGGAGACTAACTTGAGGGGCTTTCTCCTGGCACATTCCATTCTAAATTCCAATCTAGAACACGACTTCCATTGAGGCTCTGTTGCCCTAGTAACCAGAATTGGTAAGGGAGAACTGCTGCCACCATGTGGCCGTTTCACACAACAGCAGCTTTAATCCCAGCGCTAATGGTCAGTTGATATTCAAAATCATTGCAGCCCGGTAAATGACACCTGCCCTGAAAACAAATCCTGGGGTCACATATCGTCCAAAAAATTCAAAGGACGTCCATATTTCAAAACGACCGTTTCAAAAGCCATATTTTATGCACATTAGTGTTCTTCTTCTTTTTGTTTCTTTACTTTTTTGTTAAAAAAACGGGAATGGAAAAAGGCATCCCTCAGAATGGGCGAAAATCGTTGAAAACGAATCAATGGACAAAGGTTTAATCTCCAATATATAAACAGCTCATGCAGCTTAATATTAAAAAAAACAAAAAACCCAATACAAAAATGGGCAGTAGATCTAAAGAGACGTTTCTTCAAAGACGACACAGAGATGGCCAAGACGCACATGAAAAGCTGCTGAAGAGCACTAATTATTAGAGAAATGCAAATCGAAACTACAATGAGGTATCACCTCACACCTGTTAGAATCGGCATCATCAGAAAATCTACAAAAAACAAATTCTGGGGAGGGTGTGGACAAAAGGATCCCTCTTCCACTATTGGTGGGAATGTAAATGGATACAGTTACTATGGAGAACACTATGGAGTTTCCTTAGAAAAACTAGAAATAGAATTACCATCGGATCCTGCAATCCCACTTCTGGGAATAGACCCAGAGAAAACCATAAATCAAAAAGGCACATTCACCACAATGTTCATTGCAGCACTATTTACAAAGGCCAGGTAATGGAAGCAACCTAAATGCCCTCACACAGATGAATGGATAAAGATGTGGTACATGTATAAAATGGAATATTACTCAACCATAAAAAGGAATCAAACTGGGTCATTTGTAGAGACATCGATGGATCTAGAGACAGTCATACAGAATGAAGTAGGTCAGAAAGAGGAAAACAAATATTGTATATTAATGCATATATGTGGAACCTAAAAAATTGTACAGATGAACTGGTTTGCAGGGAAGAAATAGAGACACAGAGGTAGAGAACAAACGTATGGACACCAAGTGTGGGAAGCCATGGGGTGGTGGTGGTGGGATGAGTTGGGAGTTTGAGATTGACCTGTATACATGTATATGCATAAAATACATAACTAATAATAACCTGCTGTATATAAAAGTAAATAAAATTAAATTTCAAAATCTTAAAAAATAAAATTTAAATATAAAACAGAAAAAAGTTCTTCCCTTCACACAGATGTATTTATAGGAATGAATTATTTCCATGCTTATATCTATAAATATATAAAAGAGGAATAAAATCTAACTGGAACCATAAAAGGAAAAAAACCTGAACCCACCAGTTATACAGAGGAAAACCCTATCAGGGCACTTGTTCCAGCGGCAAACAATTCTGAAATTGGTCAGAGGTGGGAATCATCCCCATACAGCCAGCAACCCACACCCCACACAAGGAGCGTCCTCATTGCAAAGCTGGGGGATGGAGCCAAGGCATCTCTGAAAAAAGGTGAGCTGAGCCCAAGGCCAGCTGCTGCTGAACTGTTCCCACCCTTCCCAGGTAAAACACCTGAATATGTACAAGGGCTTGAAAGACTAGAGGAAGGGCTGTGGAGCCACACCAGCAACAGCACGCAGGCCAACTTGGTGCCTGCAGGCCAGCCAGGGTGGTCCTGCCCCCGGGCGCTCTTCCGGAAGCTTTCCATTGTCCTGATTGAGACACCCCACCTGTCCCGGCCCCCACTGCGTTTTTCCTTCCTCACCTCTGTCCGGAGAGAGACTCCAGCGGAACGTATGGGTGACACATCCTCTTCTTTACAGGTGGCAGCCTGGCAACTCCTGCAGAAAGGCCAGCAGTACCCCACTCACACCGGGCCACCAACAAAGCTGTGGCCCCTCATTCCCTCCCACCAGCACAGCCCCGAGACTGCTGACGGGGCAGAGAATATGGAGTCAGGCACAGCTTCAGGGGCTATTGCTGCCTGGAGCGCTGTTTATATTGACCTCAACCAGGCACAAATGGGGAGGGCCGGGCGGTAGAGTAAGGCTGCCCAGGTCAGCTAATCCACAACACTCAGGGAATCACATTGTGAAAATGGACCACACTAAGGCAGAAGAGAAGCCAAGGGAAAAAAGAACACAATGCCATTTGCACCACCGTAGATGAGTCTAGAGGTAATCACATGACTTGTAGTAAGTCAGAAAGTGAAAGACACATATCATATCATATCACTTATAGGTGTTACCTAAAAATGGATACCAGGGCAGATATTTCCACCGAGAAGGGCAATCAGAGATTCATTAAACAAACTTATGGTTCACCAATGGAAAGGTGTGAGGATTGGTTTCATTACGATATCGGGGTTAACAGACTTATACAAACACAGGTGACATATATAATCACCAAAGACCTATGGAATACCAAAAGACTACTCAACATTCTGTCATAACGTACATGGGAAAAGGATCCCAGGAAAAACAGACATCTGTATATGTGTAAAAGAACCACATCTTCCACACCTCCAACAAGCCAAACATTGTAATCAAACTTGCTGTAATAAAAAATAAAAATTAAATTGAAAACATGAACAAGAAGTAGGGAGACAAACATGAGGGCCTTTCTCCTGGCACATTCCATTCTAAATTCCAATCTACAACACAACTTCCATTGAGGCTCTGTTGCCCTAGTAACCAGAATTGGTAAGGGAGAACTGCTGCCACCTTGTGGCCGTTTCACACAACAGCAGCTTTAATCCCAGCGCTAATGGTCAGTTGATATTCAAAATCATTGCAGGCCTGTAAATGACACCTGCCCTGAAAACAAATCCTGGGGTCACATATCGACCAAAAAATTCAAAGGACGTCCATATTTCAAAACGACCGTTTCAAAAGCCATATTTTACGCACATTAGTGTTCCGCTTCTTTTTGTTTCTTTCCATGGATGGATCTAGAGACTGTCATACAGAATGAAGTAAGTCAGAAAGAGGAAAACAAATATTGTATATTAATGCATATATGTGGAACCTAAAAAATTGTACAGATGAACTGGTTTGCAGGGAAGAAATAGAGACACAGAGGTAGAGAACAAACGTATGGACACCAAGTGTGGGAAGCCATGGGGTGGTGGTGGTGGGATGAGTTGGGAGATTGAGATTGACCTGTATACATGTATATGCATAAAATACATAACTAATAATAACCTGCTGTATAAAAAAGTAAATAAAATTAAATTTCAAAATTATAAAAAATAAAATTTAAAAATAAAACAGAAAAAAGTTCTTCCCTTCTCATAGATGTATTTATAGGAATGAATTATATCCATGCTTATATCTATAAACACATAAAAGAGGAATAAATGCTAACTTGAAAAATAAAAGAAGAAAATCCTGAGCCCACCAGTTATACAGAGGAAACCCCTATCCGGACACTTGCTCCAGCGCTAAAAAATTCTGAAATTGGTCAGAGGTGGGGAATCATCTCCCATACAGCCAGCAACCCACACCCCACACAAGGAGCGTCCTCATTGCAAAGCTGCGGGACCGTGCCGAGGCATCTCTGGATAAAGGTGAGCTGAGCCACCGGCCAGCTGCTGCTGAACTGTTCCCACCCTTCCCAGGTAAAACACCTGAATATGTACAAGGGCTTGAAAGACAAGAGGAAGGGCCTTCTAGCCACACCAGCGACAGCACGCAGGCCAACTTGGTGCCTGCAGGCCAGCCAGGGTGGTCCTCGCCCCGGGCGCACTTCCGGAAGCTTTCCATTGTCCTGCCTGTGATACCCCTCCTGTCCCGGCCCCCACTGCTTTTTTCCTTCCTCACCTCGGTCCGGAGAGAAATTCCAGCGGAAGGTATGGGTGACACATCCTCTTCTTTACAGGTGGCAGCCTGGCAACTCCTGCAGAAAGGCCAGCAGAACCCCACTCACACCAGGCCACCCACAAAGCTGTGGCCCCTCATTTCCTCCCACCAGCTCTGCCGCGAGACTGCTGACGGGGCAGAGAATATGGAGTCAGGCACAGCTTCAGGGGCTATTGCTGCCTGGAGCGCTGTTTATATTGACCTCAAACAGGCACACCTGGGGAGGGCCGGCCGGCAGGGTAAGGTTGCCCAGGTCAGCTAATCCACAACCCTCAGGGAATCACATTGTTGAAAATGGACCTCGCTAAGGCAGAATAGAAGCCAAGGAAAATAAGGACACAATGCCATTTGCAGCACCGTAGATGAGTCTAGAGGTAATCACGTGACTTGTAGTAAGTCAGAAAGTGAAAGACACATATCATATCATATCACTTATAGGTGTTACCTAAAAATGGATACCAGGGCAGATATTTCCACGGAGAAGGGCAATCACAGATTCATTAAACAAAGTTATGATTCACCAATGGAAAGGTGTGAGGATTGGTTTCATTACGATATCGGGGTTAACAGACATATACAAACACAGGTGACATATATAATCACCAAAGACCTACGGAATACCAAGAGAAGACTACTCAACATTCTGTCATAATGTACCTGGAAAAAGGATCCCAGGAAGAACACACATCTGTATATGTGTAAAAGAACCACATCTTCCACACCTACAACAAGCCAAACATTGTAATCAAACTTGCTGTAATAAAAAATAAAAATTTAAATTAAAAATACGAACAAGAAGTAGGGAGACAAACTTGAGGGGCTTTCTCCTGGCACATTCCATTCTAAATTCCAATCTAGAACACGACTTCCATTGAGGCTCTGTTGCCCTATTAACCAGATTTTGTAAGGGAGAACTGCTGCCACCTTGTGGCCGTTTCACACAACAGCAGCTTTAATCCCAGCGCTAATGGTCAGTTGATATTCAAAATCATTGCAGGCCTGTAAATGACACCTGCCCTGAAAACAAATCCTGGGGTCACATATCGACCAAAAAATTCAAAGGACGTCCATATTTCAAAACGACCGTTTCAAACGGCATATTTTATGCACATTAGTGTTCTGCTTCTTTTTCTTTCTTTCTTTTTTGGTTAAAAAGCGGGGAATGGAAAAAGGCATCCCTCAGAATGGGCGAAAATAGTTGCAAACGAATCAATGGACAAAGGTTTAATCTCCAATATATATAAACAGCTCATGCAGCTTTATATTAAAAAAACAAACAACCCAACACAAAAATGGGCAGAATATCTAAAGAGACGTTTCTTCAAAGAAGACACAGAGATGGCAAAGACGCAAATGAAAAGCTGCTCAAGAGCACTAATTATTAGAGAAATGCAAATCAAAACTACAGTGAGGTATCACCTCACACCTGTTAGAATCGGCATCATCAGAAAATCTACAGACAACAAATTCTGGGGAGGGTGTGGACAAAAGGAGCCCTCTTCCACTATTGTTGGGAATGTAAATTGATACAGTCACTATGGAGAACAGTATGGAGTTTCCTTAAAAAACCTACAAATAGAAACCTTGACTTTCCCTAACCCTAACCATAGCCTGGAACGGAAACCTACCACCAACCGTGCACCTTATCTACGCGGTACACTAATCCTAATCCGTACGCTGGCACTAACCGGTGAGTCAACATGTACCCTGACACTAACACGTTACCGTACCCTCAGCTGTGCCCCAAACCTTGCCGTTGCCTATCCTTAACCTTAGCCCGGAACAGAAACCTACCATCAGCCCTACACCTTACCCTAAGCCGTACCCTAATCCTAATCCATACGTCAACACGTACCCTGACCCTAACACGTTTCCGTACCCTCACTTCTGCCATAAACCTTGCCGTTCCCTTACCTTAACCCTAGCCCGGAACGGAAAACTACCACCAACCCTACACCTTACCTTACGCCATACCCTAATCCTAATTCGTATGCTGACACTAACCTGTGCATCAACACGTACCCTGACCCTAACACGTTTCGTACCCTCACCTGTGCCCTAAACTTTGCCAGTCCCTAAACATAACCCTAGACTGGAACGGAAACCTACCACCAACCCTACACCTTACTCTATGCGGTACCCTAATCCTCATGCGTACGCTCACACTAACCCGTGAGTCAACACGTACCCTGAACCTAACACATTTCCGTACCATCACCTGTGCCCTATACCTTGCAATTCGCTATCCCTAACCCTACACCGGAATGTAAACCTACCGCCATCCGTACACCTTACTGTACGCCGTACCCTAATCCTAATGCGTACGATGACACTATTCCATGCATCAACATGCACCATGAACCTAACACGTTTCTGTACCCTCACCTGTGCCCTAAGCCTTGCCGTTCACTAACCCTAACCCTAGCCCTGAACTGAAACCCACCACCAGCCCTACACCATACCCTATGCCGTACCCTACTCCTGGCCTGTATGCTGGCACTGACCCGTGCGTCAGCACGTAGCCTGCCTCTCCCAAGTTTCCGTACCCTCACCTGTGCCCTTAGCCTTGCCGTTCCCTAACCCTAACCCTAGCCCAGAACGGAAACCCACCACCAGCCCTACACCTTACCCTACGCCGTACCCTACTCCTGGCCCATACGCTGGCACTGACCCATGCGTCAGCAGGTAGCCTGACCCTCCCACGTTTCCGTACCCTCACCTGTGCCCTAAAACTTTATGTTCCCTAACCCTAATCAAACCCCGGAATGGACACCCACCACCAGTCTTACACCTTACCCTACGCCGTACCCTACTCCTGGTCCACACCATGGCACTGACCCGTGCTTCAGCATGTAGCCTGACCCTCCCACGTTTCCGTACCCTCACCTGTGCCCTAAGCCTTGCCGTTCCCTAACCCTAACCCTACACTTTACCCTACGCCATACCCTATTCCTGGGCCGTACGCTGGCACTGACACTTGCGTCAGCACGTAGCCTGACCCTCCCACGTTTCTGTACCCTCACCTGTGCCCTAAGCCTTGCCATTCCCTAACCCTAACCCTAGCCGGGAACGGAAACCCACCACCAGCCCTACACCTTACCCTACGCCGTACCCTACTCCTGGGCCGTACACTGGAACTGACCCTTGTGTAAGCACGTAGCCTGCCACTCCCATGTTTCCATACCCTCACCTGTGCCCTAAGCCTTGCCGATCCCTAACCCTAACCCTACCCTGGAACAGAAACCCACCACCAGCCCTACACCTTACCCTACGCCGTACCCTAATTCTGGCGCGTACGCTGGCACTGACCCGTGTGTCAGCACGTAGCGTGCCTCTCCATCGTTTCCGTACCCTTACCTGTGCCCTAAGCCTTGCCATTCCCTAACCCTAACCCGGAACAGAAACCCACCAACAGCCCTACACCTTACCCTACTCCGTACCCTAATCCTGGCCCGTACACTGGCACTGAACCGTGCGTCAGCACATAGCCTGACCCTCCCACGTTTCTGTACCCTCAGCTGTGCCCTAAGCCTTGCCGTTCCCTAACCCTAACCCTAGCGCGGAATGGAAACCCACAACCAGCCCTACACCATACTTTACTCCTGACCCGTACGCTGGCACTGACACGTTTGTCAGCACGTAGCCTGCCTCTCCCATGTGTCCCTATGCTCACCTGTTCCCTAAACCTTGCCGTTCCCTAACCCTAACCTGGAACGGAAACCCACAACCAGCCCTACACGTTACCCTATGCTGTACCCTACTCCTGGCCCTTACGCTGGCACTGACACGTGCGTCAGCACACAGCCTGACCATCCCACGACCCTCCCAATACAGAAATGGGCAGAAGATCTCAAGAGACGTTTCTTCAAAGAAGACACAGAGATGGCCAAGACGCACATGAGAAGCTGCTCAAGAGCACTAATTATTAGAGAAATGCAAATCAAAACTACAATGAGGTATCACCTCACACCTGTTAGAATCGGCATCATCAGAAAATCTACAAACAACAAATTCTGGGGAGGGTATGGACAAAAGGATCCCTCTTCCACTATTGGTGGGAATGTAAATTAATAGAGTCACTATGGAGAACACTATGGAGTTTCCTTAAAAAATCTAGAAATAGAATTACCATCTGATCCAGCAATTCCACTTCTGGGCATATACCCAAAGAAAACCATAAATCAAAAAGGCACATTCACCACAATGTTCATTGCAGCACTATTTACAATAGCCAGGTAATGGAAGCAACCTAAACGCCCAAAGACAGATGAATGGATAAAGATGGGGTACATATATAAAATGGAATATTACTGGGCCATAAAAAGGAATGAATCTGGGTCATTTGTAGAGACATCGATGGATCTAGAGACTGTCATACAGAATGCAGTAAGTCAGAAAGGGGAAAACAAATATTGTATATTAATGCATATATGTGGAACCTAAAAAATTGTACAGATGAACTGGTTTGCAGGGAAGAAATAGAGACACAGAGGTAGAGAACAAACGTATGGACACCAAGTGTGGGAAGCCATGGGGTGGTGGTGGTGGGATGAGTTGTGAGATTGAGATTGACCTGTATACATGTATATGCATAAAACACATAACTAATAATAACCCGCTGTATAAAAAAGTAAATAAAATTAAATTTCAAAATTATAAAAAATAAAATTTAAAAATAAAACAGAAAAAAGTCTTCCCTTCACACAGATGTATTTATAGGAATGAATTATTTCCATGCTTATACCTATAAATACATAAAAGAGGAATAAAAGCTAACTTGAACCATAAACGAAGAAAAACCTGAACCGACCAGTTATACAGAGAAAAACACTATCAGGGCACTTGCTCCAACGGTAAACAATATTGAAATTGTTCAGAGGTGGGGAATCATCTCCCATACAGCCAGCAACCCACACCCCACACAAGGAGCTTCCTCATTGCAAAGCGAGGGGCCCGAGCCAAGGCATCTCTGAACAAAGGTGAGCTGAGCCCCAGGCCAGCTGTTGCTGAACTGTTCCCACCCTTCCCAGGTAAATCACCTGAATATGTACAAGGGCTTGAAAGACTAGAGGAAGGGCCGTGGAGCCACACCAGCGACAGCACGCAGGCCAACTTGGTGCCTGCAGGCCAGCCAGGGTGGTCCTGGCCCCGGGCGCTCTTCCGGAAGCTTTCCATTGTCCTGCCTGAGATACCCCACTTGTCCCGGCCCCCACTGCTTTTTTCCTTCCTCACCTCTGTCCGGAGAGAAATTCCAGCGGAAGGTATGGGTGACACATCCTCCTCCTTACAGGAGGCAGCCTGGCAACTCCTTCAGAAAGGCCAGCAGAACCCCACTCACACCGGGCCACCAACAAAGCTGTGGCCCCTCACTCCCTCCCACCAGCACAGCCCCGAGACTGCTCACGGGGCAGAGAATATGGAGGCAGGCACAGCTTCAGGGGCTATTGCTGCATGGAGCGCTGTTTATATATTGACCTCAACCAGGCACACCTGGGAAGGGCCGGCCGGCAGGATAAGGCTGCCCACGTCAGCTAATCCACAACACGCAGGGAAGCACATTGTTGAAAAGGGACATCGCTAAGTCAGAATAGAATGCAAGGAAAAAAAGGACACAATGCCTTTTGTAGCACCGTAGATGAGTCTAGAGGTAATCACGTGACATGTAGTAAGTCAGAAAGTGAAAGACACATATCATATCATATCACTTATAGGTGTTACCTAAAAATGGATACCAGGGCAGATATTTCCACCGAGAAGGGCAATCAGAGATTCATTAAACAAACTTATGGTTCACCAATGGAAAGTTGTGAGGATTGGTTTCATTACGATATCGGGGTTAACAGACTTATACAAACACAGGTGACATATATAATCACCAAAGACCTACGGAATACCAAAAGACTACTCAACATTCTGTCATAAGGTACATGGGAAAAGGATCCCAGGAAAAACCGACATCTGTATATGTGTAAAAGAACCACATCTTCCACACCTACAACAAGCCAAACATTGTAATCAAACTTGCTGTAATAAAAAATAAAAATTAAATTAAAAACACGAACAAGAAGTAGGGAGACAAACTTGAGGGGTTTACTCCTGGCACATTCCATTCTAAATTCCAATCTAGAACACGACTTCCATTGAGGCTCTGTTGCCCTAGTTAGCAGAATTGGTAAGGGGGAACTGCTGCCACCTTGTGGCCGTTTCACACAACAGCAGGTTTAATCCCAGCGCTAATGGTCAGTTGATATTCAAAATCATTGCAGGCCTGTAAATGACACCTGCCCTGAAAACAAATTCTGGGGTCACATATCGACCAAAAAATTCAAAGGACGTCCATATTTCAAAACGACCGTTTCAAAAGGCATATTTTACGCACATTAGTTTTCTACTTCTTTTTCTTTTTTTTCTTTTTTGGTTAAAAAAACGGGAAAGGAAAAAGACATCCCTCAAAAGGGGCGAAAATAGTTGCAAACGAATCAATGGACAAAGGTTTAATCTCCAATATATATAAACAGCTCATGCTGCTTAATATTAAAAAAACAAACAACCCAATACAAAAATGGGCAGATCTAAAGAGACGTTTCTTCAAAGAAGACACAGAGATGGCCAAGACGCACATGAAAAGCTGTTCAACAGCACTAATTATTAGAGAAATGCAAATCAAAACTACAATGAGGTATCACCTCACACCTGTTAGAATCGGCATCATCAGAAAATCTACAAACAACAAATTCTGGGGAGGGTGTGGACAAAAGGAGACCTCTTCCACTATTGGTGGGAATGTAAATTGATACACTCACTATGGAGAACACTATGGAGTTTCCTAAAAAAACTAGAAATAGAATTACCATCTGATCCAGCAATCCCAATTCTGCTCATATACCCAAAGAAAACCATAAATCAGAAAGGCACATTCACCACAATGTTCATTGCAGCACTATTTACAAAGGCCAGGTAATGGAAGCAACCTAAATGCCCACACACAGATGAATGGATAAAGATGTGCTACATGTATAAAATGGAATATTACTCAGCCATAAAAAGGAATGAAACCGGGTCATTTGTAGAGACATCGATGGATCTAGAGACAGTCATACAGAATGAAGTAAGTCAGAAAGAGGAAAACAAATATTGTATAATAATGCATATATGTTGAACCTACGAAATTTTACAGAGGAACTGGTTTGCAGGGAAGAAATAGAGACACAGATGTAGAGAACAAACGTATGGACACCAAGTGTGGGAAGCCATGGGGTGGTGGTGGTGGGATGACTTGGGAGATTGGGATTGACCTGCATACATGTATATGCATAAAATACATAACTAATAATAACCTGCTGTATAAAAAAATAAATAAAATTAAATTTCAAAATTTTAAAAAATAAAATTTAAAAATAATACAGAAAAAATTTCTTCCCTTCACACAGATGTATTTATAGGAAAGTATTATTTCCATGCTTATATCTAGAAATACATAAAAGAGGAATAAAAGCTAACGTGAACCATAAAAGAAGAAAAACATGAACCCACCAGTTATACTGAGGAAAACCCTATCAGGGCACTTGTTCCAACGGTAAACAATATTGAAATTGATCAGAGGTGGGGAATCATCTCCCATAGAGCCATCAACACACACCCCACACAAGGAGCGTCCTCATTGCAAAGCTGGGTGACCGAGCCGAGGCATCTCTGAATAAAGGTGAGCTGAGCCCCAGGTCAGCTGCTGCTGAACTGTTCCCACCCTTCCCAGGTAAAACACCTGAATATGTACAAGGGCTTGAAAGACTAGAGGAAGGGCCGTGGAGCCACACCAGCGACAGCACGCAGGTCAACTTGGTGCCTGCAGGCCAGCCAGGGTGGTCCTGGCCCCGGGCGCTCTTCCGGAAGCTTTCCATTGTCCTGCCTGAGATACCCCTCTTGTCCCGGCCCCCACTGCATTTTTCCTTCCTCACCTCGGTCCGGAGAGAAATTCCAGCGGAAGGTATGGGTGACACATCCTCCTCTTTACAGGAGGCAGCCTGGCATCTCCTGCAGAAAGGCCAGCAGAACCCCACTCACACCGGGCCACCAACAAAGCTGTGGCCCCTCACTCCCTCCCACCAGCACAGCCCCAAGACTGCTCACGGGGCAGAGAATATGGAGGCAGGCACAGCTTCAGGGGCTATTGCTGCCTGGAGCGCTGTTTATATTGACCTCAACCAGGCAGACCTGGGGAGGGCCGGCCGGCAGGGTAAGGCTGCCCAGGTCAGCTAATCCACAACCCTCAGGGAATCACATTGTTGAAAATGGACCTCGCTAAGGCAGAATAGAAGCCAAGGAAAATAAGGACACAATGCCATTTGCAGCACCGTAGATGAGTCTAGAGGTAATCACGTGACATGTAGTAAGTCAGAAAGTGAAAGACACATATCATATCATATCACTTATAGGTTTTACCTAAAAATGGATACCAGGGCAGATATTTCCACGGAGAAGGGCAATCACATATTCATTAAACAAACTTATGGTTCACCAATGGAAAGGTTTGAGCATTGGTTTCATTACGATATCGGGGTTAACAGACTTATACAAACACAGGTGACATATATAATCACCAAAGACCTACGGAATACCAAAAGACTACTCAACATTCTGTCATAACGTACATGGGAAAAGGATCCCAGGAAAAACCGACATCTGTATATGTGTAAAAGAACCACATCTTCCACACCTACAACAAGCCAAACATTTTAATCAAACTTGCTGTAACAAAAAATATAAATTAAATTAAAAACACGAACAAGAAGTTGGGAGACTAACTTGAGGGGCTTTCTCCTGGCACATTCCATTCTAAATTCCAATCTAGAACACGACTTCCATTGAGGCTCTGTTGCCCTAGTAACCAGAATTGGTAAGGGAGAACTGCTGCCACCTTGTGGCCGTTTCACACAACAGCAGCTTTAATCCCAGCGCTAATGGTCAGTTGATATTCAAAATCATTGCAGGCCGGAAAATGACACCTGCCCTGAAAACAAATCCTGGGGTCACATATCGACCAAAAAATTCAAAGGACGTCCATATTTCAAAACGACCGTTTCAAAAGCCATATTTTACGCACATTAGTGTTCTTCTTCTTTTTGTTTCTTTACTTTTTGGTTAAAAAAACGGGAATGGAAAAAGGCATCCCTCAGAATGGGCGAAAATCGTTGAAAACGAATCAATGGACAAAGGTTTAATCTCCAATATATAAACAGCTCATGCAGCTTAATATTAAAAAAAACAAAAAACCCAATACAAAAATGGGCAGTAGATCTAAAGAGACGTTTCTTCAAAGACGACACAGAGATGGCCAAGACGCACATGAAAAGCTGCTGAAGAGCACTAATTATTAGAGAAATGCAAATCGAAACTACAATGAGGTATCACCTCACACCTGTTAGAATCGGCATCATCAGAAAATCTACAAAAAACAAATTCTGGGGAGGGTGTGGACAAAAGGATCCCTCTTCCACTATTGGTGGGAATGTAAATTGATACAGTCACTATGGAGAACACTATGGAGTTTCCTTAAAAAAACTAGAAATAGAATTACCATCTGATCCTGCAATCCCACTTCTGGGAATAGACCCAGAGAAAACCATAAATCAAAAAGGCACATTCACCACAATGTTCATTGCAGCACTATTTACAAAGGCCAGGTAATGGAAGCAACCTAAATGCCCTCACACAGATGAATGGATAAAGATGTGGTACATGTATAAAATGGAATATTACTCAACCATAAAAAGGAATGAAACTGGGTCATTTGTAGAGACATCGATGGATCTAGAGACAGTCATACAGAATGAAGTAGGTCAGAAAGAGGAAAACAAATATTGTATATTAATGCATATATGTGGAACCTAAAAAATGGTACAGATGAACTGGTTTGCAGGGAAGAAATAGAGACACAGAGGTAGAGAACAAACGTATGGACACCAAGTGTGGGAAGCCATGGGGTGGTGGTGGTGGGATGAGTTGGGAGTTTGAGATTGACCTGTATACATGTATATGCATAAAATACATAACTAATAATAACATGCTGTATATAAAAGTAAATAAAATTAAATTTCAAAATCTTAAAAAATAAAATTTAAATATAAAACAGAAAAAAGTACTTCCCTTCACACAGATGTATTTATAGGAATGAATTATTTCCATGCTTATATCTATAAATATATAAAAGAGGAATAAAATCTAACTGGAACCATAAAAGGAAAAAAACCTGAACCCACCAGTTATACAGAGGAAAACCCTATCAGGGCACTTGCTCCAGCGGCAAACAATTCTGAAATTGGTCAGAGGTGGGAATCATCCCCATACAGCCAGCAACCCACACCCCACACAAGGAGCGTCCTCATTGCAAAGCTGGGGACCGAGCCAAGGCATCTCTGAAAAAAGGTGAGCTGAGCCCAAGGCCAGCTGCTGCTGAACTTTTCCCACCCTTCCCAGGAAAAACACCTGAATATGTACAAGGGCTTGAAAGACTAGAGGAAGGGCCGTGGAGCCACACCAGCAACAGCACGCAGGCCAACTTGGTGCCTGCAGGCCAGCCAGGGTGGTCCTGCCCCCGGGCGCTCTTCCGGAAGCTTTCCATTGTCCTGCCTGAGATACCACACATGTCCCGGCCCCCACTGCGTTTTTCCTTCCTCACCTCTGTCCGGAGAGAGACTCCAGCGGAACGTATGGGTGACACATCCTCTTCTTTACAGGTGGCAGCCTGGCAACTCCTGCAGAAAGGCCAGCAGTACCCCACTCACACCGGGCCACCAACAAAGCTGTGGCCCCTCATTCCCTCCCACCAGCACAGCCCCGAGACTGCTGACGGGGCAGAGAATATGGAGTCAGGCACAGCTTCAGGGGCTATTGCTACCTGGAGCGCTGTTTATATTGACCTCAACCAGGCACAAATGGGGAGGGCCGGGCGGTAGAGTAAGGCTGCCCAGGTCAGCTAATCCACAACACTCAGGGAATCAAATTGTTGAAAATGGACCACACTAAGGCAGAAGAGAAGCCAAGGAAAAAAAGAACACAATGCCATTTGCACCACCGTAGATGAGTCTAGAGGTAATCACATGACTTGTAGTAAGTGAGAAAGTGAAAGACACATATCATATCATATCACTTATAGGTGTTACCTAAAAATGGATACCAGGGCAGATATTTCCACCGAGAAGGGCAATCAGAGATTCATTAAACAAACTTATGGTTCACCAATGGAAAGGTGTGAGGATTGGTTTCATTATGATATCGGGGTTAACAGACTTATACAAACACAGGTGACATATATAATCACCAAAGACCTACGGAATACCAAAAGACTACTCAACATTCTGTCATAACGTACATGGGAAAAGGATCCCAGGAAAAACAGACATCTGTATATGTGTAAAAGAACCACATCTTCCACACCTCCAACAAGCCAAACATTGTAATCAAACTTGCTGTAATAAAAAATAAAAATTAAATTGAAAACATGAACAAGAAGTAGGGAGACAAACATGAGGGGCTTTCTCCTGGCACATTCCATTCTAAATTCCAATCTACAACACGACTTCCATTGAGGCTCTGTTGCCCTAGTAACCAGAATTGGTAAGGGAGAACTGCTGCCACCTTGTGGCCGTTTCACACAACAGCAGCTTTAATTCCAGGGTTCATGGTCAGTTGATATTCAAAATCATTGCAGGCCTGTAAATGACACCTGCCCTGAAAACAAAGTCTGGGGTCACATATCGACCAAAAAATTCAAAGGACGTCCATATTTCAAAACGACCGTTTCAAAAGGCATATTTTACGCATATTAGTTTTCTACTTCATTTTCTTTTTTTCTTTTTTGGTTAAAAAAACGGGAAAGGAAAAAGACATCCCTCAAAAGGGGCGAAAATAGTTGCAAACGAATCAATGGACAAAGGTTTAATCTCCAATATATATAAACAGCTCATGCAGCTTAATATTAAAAAAAACAAACAACCCAATACAAAAATGGGCAGATCTAAAGAGACGTTTCTTCAAAGAAGACACAGAGATGGCAAGACGCACATGAAAAGCTGTTCAACAGCACTAATTATTAGAGAAATGCAAATCAAAACTACAATGAGGTATCACCTCACACCTGTTAGAATCGGCATCATCAGAAAATCTACAAACAACAAATTCTGGGGAGGGTGTGGACAAAAGGAGACCTCTTCCACTATTGGTGGGAATGTAAATTGATACACTCACTATGGAGAACACTATGGAGTTTCCTTAAAAAAACTAGAAATAGAATTACCATCTGATACAGCAATCCCACTTCTGCTCATATATCCAAAGAAAACCATAAATCAGAAAGGCACATTCACCACAATGTTCATTGCAGCACTATTTACAAAGGGCAGGTAATGGAAGCAACCTAAATGCCCACACACAGATGAATGGATAAAGATGTGCTACATGTATAAAATGGAATATTACTCAGCCATAAAAAGGAATGAAACCGGATCATTTGTAGAGACAGCGATGGATCTAGAGACTGTCATACAGAATGAAGTAAGTCAGAAAGAGGAAAACAAATATTGTATATTAATGCATATATGTGGAACCTACGAAATTTTACAGAGGAACTGGTTTGCAGGGAAGAAATAGAGACACACATGTAGAGAACAAACGTATGGACACCAAGTGTGGAAAGCCATGGGGTGGTGGTGGTGGGATGAGTTGGGAGATTGGGATTGACCTGCATACATGTATATGCATAAAATACATAACTAATAATAACCTGCTGTATGAAAAAATAAATAAAATTAAATTTCAAAATTTAAAAAAATAAAATTTAAAAATAATACAGAAAAAGTTTCTTCCCTTCACACAGATGTATTTATAGGAAAGTAATATTTCCATGCTTATATCTATAAATACATAAAAGAGGAATAAAAGCTAACGTGAACCATAAAAGAAGAAAAAGCTGAACCCACCAGTTATACAGAGGAAACCCCTATCAGGGCACTTGTTCCAACGGTAAATAATATTGAAATTGTTCAGAGGTGGGGAATCATCTCCCATACAGCCATCAACACACACCCCACACAAGGAGCGTCCTCATTGCAAAGCTGGGTGAACGAGCCGAGGCATCTCTGAATAAAGGTGTGCTGAGCCCCAGGTCAGCTGCTGCTGAACTGTTCCCACCCTTCCCAGGTAAAACACCTGAATATGTACATGGGCTTGAAAGACTAGAGGAAGGGCCATGGAGCCACACCAGCGACAGCACGCAGGTCAACTTGGTGCCTGCAGGCCAGCCAGGGTGGTCCTGGCCACGGGCACTCTTCCAGAAGCTTTCCATTGTCCTGCCTGAGATACCCACCCTGTCCCGGCCCCCACTGCTTTTTTCCTTCGTCACCTCAGTCCGGAGAGAAATTCCAGCGGAAGGTATGGGTGACACATCCTCCTCTTTACAGGAGGCAGCCTGGCATCTCCTGAAGAAAGGCCAGCAGAACCCCACTCACACCAGGCCACCAACAAAGCTGTGGCCCCTCACTCCCTCCCACCAGCACAGCCCCGAGACTGCTCACGGGGCAGAGAATATGGAGGCAGGCACAGCTTCAGGGGCTATTGCTGCATGGAGCGCTGTTTATATTGACCTCAACCAGGCACACCTGGGGAGGGCCGGCCGGCAGGATAAGGCTGCCCACGTCAGCTAATCCACAACCCGCAGGGAAGCACATTGTTGAAAAGGGACCTCGCTAAGTCAGAATAGAAGGCAAGGAAAAAAAGGACACAATGCCTTTTGCAGCACCGTAGATGAGTCTAGAGGTAATCACGTGACATGTAGTAAGTCAGAAAGTGAAAGACACATATCATATCATATCACTTATAGGTGTTACCTAAAAATGGATACCAGGGCAGATATTTCCACCGAGAAGGGCAATCAGAGATTCATTAAACAAACTTATGGTTCACCAATGGAAAGTTGTGAGGATTGGTTTCATTACGATATCGGGGTTAACAGACTTATACAAACACAGGTGACATATATAATCACCAAAGACCTACGGAATACCAGGAGACTACTCAACATTCTGTTATAACGTACATGGGAAAAGGATCCCAGGAAAAACAGACGTCTGTATATGTGTAAAAGAACCACATCTTCCACACCTAAAACAAGCCAAACATTGTAATCAAACTTGCTGTAATAAAAAATAAAAAAATTAAATTAAAAACACGAACAAGAAGTAGGGAGACAAACTTAAGGGGCTTTCTCCTGTCACATTCCATTCTAAATTCCAATCTAGAACAGGACTTCCATTGAGGCTCTGTTGCCCTAGTAACCAGAATTGGTAAGGGAGAACTGCTGCCACCTTGTGGCCGTTTCACACAACAGCAGCTTTAATCCCAGCTCTCATGGTCAGTTGATATTCAAAATCATTGCAGGCCTGTAAATGACACCTGCCCTGAAAACAAATCCTGGGGTCACATGTCGACCAAAAAATTTAAAGGACGTCCATATTTCAAAACGACCGTTTCAAAAGGCATATTTTATGCACATTAGTGTTCTGCTTCTTTTTCTTTCTTTCTTTTTTGGTTAAAAACACGGGAATGGAAAAAGGCATCCCTCAGAAGGGGCGAAAATAGTTGCAAACGAATCAATGGACAAAGGTTTAATCTCCAATATATATAAACAGCTCATGCAGCTTATTAAAAAAACAAACAACCCTATACAAAAATGGGCAGAAGATCTAAAGAGACGTTTCTTCAAAGAAGACACAGAGATGGCCAAGACGCACATGAAAAGCTGCTCAAGAGCACTAATTATTAGAGAAATGCAAATCAAAACTACAATGAGGTATCACCTCACACCTGTTAGAATCGGCATCATCAGAAAATCTACAAACAAATTCTGGGGAGGGTGTGGACAAAAGGAGCCCTCTTCCACTATGGTGGGAATGTAAATTGATACAGTCACTATGGAGAACAGTATGGAGTTTCCTTAAAAGAACTAGAAATAGAAACCTTGACTTTCCCTAACCCTAACCATAGCCCGGAACGGAATCCTACCACCAACCCTACACCTTATCTATGCCGTACACTAATCCTAATCCGTACGCTGGCACTAACCAGTGAGTCAACACGTACCCTGACCCTAACACGATTCCATACCCACAGCTGTGCCCTAAAACTTGTCGTTGCCTATCCTTAACCTTAGCCCGGAACGGAAACCTAACATCAGCCCTACACCTTACCCTAAGCTGTACCCTAATCCTAATTCATACATCAACACGTACCCTGACCCTAACACGTTTCCGTACCCTCACCTCTGCCATAAACCTTGCCGTTCCCTAACCCTAACCCTAGCCCGGAACGGAAACCTACCACCAACCCTACACCTTACCTTACGCCGTACCCTAATCCTAATTCGTATGCTGACACTAACCTGTGCATCAACACATACCCGGACCCTAACACGTTTCGTACCCTCACCTGTGCCCTAAACTTTGCCGGTCCCTAAACATAACCCTAGACTGGAACGGAAACGTACCACCAACCCTACACCTTACTCTATGCGGTACCCTAATCCTCATGCGTATGCTGACACTAACCCGTGAGTCAACACGTACCCTGAACCTAACACATTTCTGTACCATCACCTGTGCCCAAAACCTTGCAATTCGCTAACCCTAACCCTACAACGGAATGGAAACCTACCGCCCTCCGTACACCTTACCCTACGCCGTACCCTAATCCTAATGCGTATGATGACACTATTCCATGTATCAACATGTATCATGACCCTAACACGTTTCTGTACCGTCACCTGTACCCTAAACCTTGCCGTACCCTAACACTAACCCTAGCCCAGAATGGAAAACTACCACAAACCGTACAGCATACCCTACACGGTACCCTAATCCTAATCCGTACACTGACACTAACACGTGCGTCAACACGTACACTGACCCTAACACTTTTCCGTTCCCTCACCTGTGCCCTAAACCGTGCCGTTGCCTAACCCTAACCCTAGCCCAAAACGGAAACCTACCACCAACCCTACACGTTACTCTACGCCATACCCTAATCATAATCCGAGCGTCAACACGTACCCTGACCCTAACACATTTCCGTACCCTCACCTATGCCCTAAACCTTGCCGTTCCATAACACTAACCCTAGCCTGGAACGGAAACCTACCACCAACCCTAGACCTTAACCTACGAAGGACCATAAACCTACTCCGTACGCTGACACTAACACATGCGTCAACACTTACCCTGACCCTAACACGTTTCCGTACCTTCACCTGTGACCTAAACCTTGCCATTCCCTAACCCTAACCCTAGACCACAATGGAAACCTACCACCAAGCCTACACCTTACCCTAAGCCGTACCCTAATGCTAATCCATATGTCAACACGTACCCTGACACGAACACGTTTCCATACCCTCATCTGTGCCCCAAACCTTGCCGTTCCCTAACACTAACCCTAGCCTGAAAAGGAAACCTACCACCAACCATAAACTTTACCCTATGCCGCACCATAATCCTCATCTGTACGTTCACACTAACCCGTGCGTCACCATAATCCTCATCTGTACGTTCACACTAACCAGTGCGTCAACACGTACCCTGAGCCTAACACGTTTCGATACCCTCACGTGTGCCCTAAACCTTGCCGTTCCCGAACCCTAACCCTAGCCCAGAACGGAAACCCACCACCAGCCCTACACCTTACCCTACGACGTACACTACTCCTGGCCCGTACGCTGGCACTGACCCGTGCGTCAGCACATAGCCTGACTCTCCCACGTTTCCGTACCCGCACCTGTGCCCTAAGACTTGCCGTTCCCTAACCCTAACCCTAGCCCGGAAAGGAAGCCCACCACCAGCCCTACACCTTTCCCTACGCCGTAGCCTACGACTGGCCCATACGCTGGCACTGACACGTGTGTCAGCACGTAGCATGACCCTCCCACGTTTCCATACCCTCACCTGTGCCCTAAGCCTTGACATTCCCTAACCCTAACCCTAGCCCGGAAAGGAAACCAACCACCAGCCCTACACCTTACCCTACGTTGTTGCCTACTCCTGGCCTGTACGCTGGCACTGACCCGTGCGTCAGCACATAGCCTGACCCTCCACCATTTCCGTACCCTCAACTGTGCCCTAAGTCTTGTCCTTCCCTAACCCTAACCCTAGCCCAGAACAGAAACCCACCACCAGCCCTACAGCTTACCCTACGCCGTAGCCTAATCCTGGCCCGTACGCTGGCACTGATCCGTGTGTCAGCACGTAGCCTGACCTTCCCACGTTCCCGTACCCTCACCTGTGTCCTAAGCCTTGCCGTTCCATAACCCTAACCATAACCCCAAACGGAAACCCACCACCAGCCCTAAACCTTACCCTACGCCGTACCCTACACCTGGCCCGTACGCTGGCACTGATCCGTGCGTCAGCATGTAGCCTAACCCTCCCACTTTTCCTTACCCTCACCTGTTCCCTAAGCCTTGCCGATCCCTAACTCTAACCCTAGCCCGGAACGGAGACCCACCACCAGCCCTACACCCTACCCTACGTCGTAGCCTACTGCTGGCCCGTAAGCTGGCACTCTCCCATGTGTCAGCCCGTAGCCTGCCTCTCCCACGTTTCCGTACCCTCACCTGTGCCCTAAGCCTTGCAGTTCCCTACCTCTAACCCTAGCCCGGAACTGAAACCACCACCAGCCCTACACATTACGCTATGCCGTACCCTACTCCTGGCCCGTACGCTGGCACTGACCCATTCTTCAGCACGTATCCTGACCCTCCCACGTTTCCGTACCCTCACCTGTGTCCTAAGCCTTAACGTTCCCTAACCCTAACCCTAGACCGGAATGGACACCCACCACCGCCCTTACACCATACCCAACGCCGTACCCTACTCCTGGTCCACACCCTGGCACTGACCCGTTCTTTAGCATGTAGCCTGACCCTCCCACGTTTCCGTACCCTCACCTGTGCCCTAAGCCTTGCCGCTCCCTAATCCTAACACTAGCCCGGAATGGACACCCTCCACCAGCCTTACACTTTACCCTACGCCGTACCCTACTCCTGGTCCATTCCCAGGCATTGAACCGTGCTTCAGCATGTAGCCTAACCCTCCCACGTTTCCGTACCCTCATCTGTGCCCTAAGCCTTGCCTTTCCCTATCCCTAACCCTAGCCCGGAACGGAAACCCACCACAAAACCTAAACCTTAACGTACGCCGTAGACTATTCCTGACCCGTACGCTGGCAGTGACCCTTGCGTCAGCACATAGCCTGCCTCTGCCACGTTTCCATACCCTCACCTGTGCACTAAGCCTTGCCGTTCCCTAACTCTAACCTGGAACGGAAACCCACAACCAGCCCTACACCAAACCCAATGCCGTACACGAATCCTGGCGCGTACGCTGGCAAAGACCCGTGCGTCATCACGTAGCCTGACCCGCCCACGTTGCCGTACCCTCACCTGTGCCCTAAGCCTTGCCGTTCCCTAACCCTAACCCTACACCTAACCCTACGCCATACCCTACACTTGGCCCATACGCTGGCACTGACCCGTGCGTCAGCACGTAGCCTGACCCTCCCACTTTTCCGTACCATCTTCTGTGCCCTAAGCTTTGCCGTTCCCTAACCCTAAAACTAGCCTGGAACGGAAACCCACCACCAGCCCTAAACCTTACCCTACGCCGTACCCTAATCCTGCCCCGTACGCTGGCACTGACCCGTGCGTCAGCACATAGCCTGCCACTCCTACGTTTCCGTACCCTCACCTGTGCCCTAAGCCTTGCCGTTCCCTAACCCTAACCCTAGCCCGAAACGGTATCTCACAACCAGCCCTACTCCTTACCCTACGCCGTTCCCTATTCCTGGCCCGTATGCTGGCACTGACCCGTGCGTCAGCACATAGCCGGACCCTCCCACGTTTCCGTACCCTCACCTGTGCCCTAAGCATTGTCATTACCTAACCCTAACCCTAGCACGGAACGGAAACCACCACCAGACCTACACCTTACCCTACGCAGTACCCTACTCCTGGCCCTTACGCTGGCACTGACACGTGTGTGAGCACATAGCCTTACCCTCCAACCACCCTCCCAATACAGAAATGGTCCGAAGATCTCATGAGACGATCCTTCAAAGAAGACACAGACATTGCCAAGACGCAGATGAAAAGCTGCTCAACATCACTAATTATTAGAGAAATGCAAATCAAAACTACAATGAGGGGGCTTCCCTGGTGGCGCAGTGGTTAAGAATCCGCCTGCCGATGCAGGGGACACGGGTACTTGCCCCGGTCCGGGAAGATCCCACATGTCGCGGAGCAGCTGGGCCCATGAGACATGGCCACTGAGCCTGCGCGTCCGGAGCCTGTGCTCCACAACGGGAGAGGCCACAAGAGTGAGAGGCCCGCGTACCACAAAAAAATAAATAAATAAATAAATAAATAAAACTACAATGAGGTATCACCTCACACATGTTAGAATCGGCATCATCAGAAAACCTACAAACAACAAATTCTGGGGAGGGTGTGGACAAAAGGAGCCCTCTTCCACTATTGGTGGGAATGTAAATTGATACAGTCACTATGGAGAACAGTGTGGAGTTTCCTTAAAAAAACTAGAAATAGAATTACAATCTGATCCAGCAATCGCACTTCTGGGCATATACCCAGAGAAAACCATAAATCAAAAAGGCACATTCACCACAATGTTTATTGCAGCACTATTTACAAAGGCCAGGTAAGGGAGCAAACTAAATACCCACAAACAGATGAATGGGTAAAGATGTGGTACATATATAAAATGGAATATTACTCGGCCATAAAAAGAAATGAAACTGGGTCATTTGTAGAGACATCGATGGATCTAGAGACTGTCATACAGAATGAAGTAAGTCAGAAAGAGGAAAACAAATATTGTATATTAATGCATATAAGTGGAACCTAAAAAGTGGTACAGATGAACTGGTTTGCAGGGAAGAAATAGAGACACAGGTAGAGAACAAACTTATGGACACCAAGTGTGGGAAGCCATGGGGTGGTAGACGTGGGATGAGTTGGGAGATTGGGATTGGCCTGCATACATGCATATGCATAAAATACATAACTAATAATAACCTGCTGTATAAAAAAATAAAACTAAATTTCAAAATTTAAAAAAATAAAATTTAAAAATAAAAGAGAAAAAAGTTCTTCCCTTCACACAGATGTATTTATAGGAATGTATTATTTCCATGCTTATATCTATAAATACATAAAAGAGGTATAAAATCTAACTTGAACCATAAACGAAAAAAAACCTGAACCCACCAGTTATACAGAGGAAAGCCCTATCAGGGAACTTGCTCCAGCGGTAAACAATTCTGAAATTGGTCAGAGGTGGGGAATCATCTCCCATACAGCCAGCAACCCACCCCGCATGCAAGGAGCATCCTCATTGCAAAGCTGGGGTACCGTGCCGAGGCATCTCTGAATAAATGTGAGCTGAGCCCCAGGCCAGCTGCAGCTGAACTGTTCCCACCCTTCCCAGGTAAAACACCTGAATATGTACAAGGGCATGAAATCCTAGAGGAAGGGCCGTGGAGCCACACCAGCGACAGCACACAGGCCAACTTGGTGCCTGCAGGCGAGGCAGGATGGTCCTGACCCTGGGCGCTCTTCTGGAAGCTTTCCATTTCCCTGCCTGAGATAACCCTCCTGTCCCGGACACCACCCCTTTTTTTCCTTCCTTACCTCAGCCCGGTGAGAAATTCCAGTGGAACTTATGTGTGACACATCCTCTTCTTCACAGGTGGCAGCCTGGCAACTCCTGCACAAAGTGCAGCAGAGCCCCACACACACCGGGCCACCCACAAAGCCGTGGCCCCTCACAAGCTCCCACCAGCAGAGCCCCGAGACTGCTGACGGGGCAGAGAATATGGAGTCAGGCACAGCTTCAGGGGCTATTGCTGGCTGGAGCGCTGTTTATATTGACCTCAACCAGGCACACCTGGGGAGGGCCGGCCGGCACGGTAAGGCTGCCCAGGTCAGCTAATCCACAATCCTCAGGGAAACACATTGTTGAAAATGGACCTCGCTAAGGCACAATAGAAGCCACGGAAAATAAGGACACAATGCCATCTGCAGCACCGTAGATGAGTCTAGAGGTAATCATGTGACATGGAGTAAGTCAGAAAGTGAAAGGCACATATCGTATCATATCACTTATAGGTGTTACCTAAAAATGGATACCAGGGCAGATATTTCCACGGAGAAGGGCAATCACATATTCATTAAACAAACTTATGGTTCACCAATGGAAAGGTGTGAGGATTGGTTTCATTACGATATTGGGGTTAACAGACATACAAACAGAGGTGATATATATAATAACCAAAGAGCTACGGAATACAAAGAGAGGAGTACACAACATTCTGTCATAACGTACATGGGAAAAGGATCCCAGGAAGAACAGACATCTGTATATGTGTAAAAGAACCACATCTACCATACCTACAACAAGCCAAACATTGTAATCAAACTTGCTGTAATAAAAAATAAAAAATTAAATTAAAAACACGAACAAGAAGTAGTGAGACAAACTTGAGGGGCTTTTTCCTGTCACATTCTGTTCTAAATTCCAATCTAGAAGGCGACTTCCTTGAGGCTCTGTTGCCCTAGTAACCAGATATGAAAGAGAGAACTGCTGCCACCTTGTGGCCGTTTCACACAACAGCAGCTTTAATCCCAGCGCTAATGGTCAGTTGATATTCAAAATCATTGCAGGCCTGTAAATGACACCTGCCCTGAAAACAAATCCTGGGGTCACATATCGACCAAAAAATTTAAAGGATGTCCATATTTCAAAACGACCATTTCAAAAGGCATATTTTATGCACATTAATATTCTGCTTCATTTTCTTTCTTTATTTTTTGGTTAAAAACACGGGAATGGAAAAAGGCATCCCTCAGAAGAGGCGAAAATAGTTGCAAACGAATCAATGGACAAAGGTTTAATCTCCAATATATATAAACAGCTCATGCAGCTTATTAAAAAAACAAACAACCCAATACAAAAATGGGCAGAAGATCTAAAGAGACGTTTCTTCAAAGAAGACACAGAGATGGCCAAGACGCACATGAGAAGCTGCTCAAGAGCACTAATTATTAGAGAAATGCAAATCAAAACTACAATGAGGTATCACCTCACACCTGTTAGAATCGGCATCATCAGAAAATGTACAAACAACAAATTCTGGGGAGGGTGTGGACAAAAGGAGCCCTCTTCCACTATTGGTGGGAATGTAATTTGATACAGTCACTATGGAGAACAGTATGGAGTTTCCTTTAAAAAACTAGAAATAGAATTACCATCTGACCCAGCAATCCCACTGTTGGGCATATACCCAGAGAGAACCATAAATCAAAAAGGCACATTCACCACAAGGTTCATTGCAGCACTATTTACAATAGCCAGGTAATGGAAGCAACCTAAATGCCCACAGACAGATGAATGGATAAAGATGGGGTACATATATAAAATGGAATATTACTCGGCCATAAAAAGGAATGAAACTGGGTCATTTGTAGAGACATCGATGGATCTAGAGACTGTCATACAGAATGAAATAAGTCAGAAAGAGGAAAACAAATATTGTATATTAATGCATATATGTGGAACCTAAAAACTGGTACAGATGAACTGGTTTGCAGGGAAGAAATAGAGACACAGAGGTAGAGAACAAACGTATGGACACCAAGTGTGGGAAGCCATGGGGTGGTGGTGGTGGGATGAGTTGGGAGTTTGAGATTGACCTGTATACATGTATATGCATAAAATACATAACTAATAATAACCCGCTGTATAAAAAAGTAAATAAAATTAAATTTCAAAATTTTAAAATGTAAAATTTAAAAATAAAACAAAAAAGTTCTTCCCTTCACACAGATGTATTTATAGGAATGAATGATTTCCATGCTTATATCTATAAATACATAAAAGAGGAATAAAATCTAACTTGAACCATAAACGAAAAAAAAACCTGAACCCACCAGTTATACAGAGGAAAACCCTATCAGGGCACTTGCTCCAGCAGTAAACAATTTTGAAATTGGTCAGAGTTGGGGAATCATCTCCCATACAGCCAGCAACCCACACCCCATGCAAGGAGCATCCTCATTGCAAAGCTGGGGGACCGTGCCGGGGCATCTCTGAATAAAGGTGAGCTGAGCCCCAGGCCAGCTGCTGCTGAACTGTTCCCACCCTTCCCAGGTCAAACACCTGAATATGTACAAAGGCTTGAAAGCCTAGAGGAAGGGCCGTGGAGCCACACCAGCGACAACACGCAGGCCATCTTGGTGACTGCAGGCCAGCCAGGGTGGTCCTGACCCCGGGCGCTCTTCCGGAACCTTTCCATTGTCCTGCCTGAGATACCCCACTTGTCCCGGGCCCCACTGCTTTTTTCCTTCCTCACCTCCGTCCGGAGAGAAATTCCAGCGGAAGGTATGGGTGACACATCCTCCACCTTACAGGAGGCAGCCTGGCAACTCCTTCAGAAAGGCCAGCAGAACCCCACTCACACCGGGCCACCAACAAAGCTGTGGCCCCTCGCTCCCTCCCAACAGCACAGCCCCGAGACTGCTCACGGGGCAAAGAATATGGAGGCAGGCACAGCTTCAGGGGCTATTGCTGCATGGAGCGCTGTTTATATTGACCTCAACCAGGCACACCTGGGGAGGGCCGGCCGGCAGGGTAAGGCTGCCACGTCAGCTAATCCACAACCCGCAGGGAAGCACATTGTTGAAAAAGGACCTCGCTATGTCAGAATAGAAGGCAAGGAAAAAAAGGACACAATGTCTTTTGCAGCACCGTAGATGAGTCTAGAGGTAATCACGTGACATGTAGTAAGTCAGAAAGTGAAAGACACATATCATATCATATCACTTATAGGTGTTACCTAAAAATGGATACCAGGGCAGATATTTCCACCGAGAAGGGCAATGAGAGATTCATTAAACAAACTTATGGTTCACCAATGGAAAGTTGTGAGGATTGGTTTCATTACGATATCGGGGTTAACAGACTTATACAAACACAGGTGACATATATAATCACCAAAGACCTACGGAATACCAAAAGACTACTCAACATTCTGTCATAAGGTACATGGGAAAAGGATCCCAGGAAAAACCGACATCTGTATATGTGTAAAAGAACCACATCTTCACACGTACAACAAGCCAAACATTGTAATCAAACTTGCTGTAATAAAAAATAAAAATTAAATTAAAAACACGAACAAGAAGTAGGGAGACAAACTTGAGGGGTTTACTCCTGGCACATTCCATTCTAAATTCCAATCTAGAACCCGACTTCCATTGAGGCTCTGTTGCCCTAGTTAGCAGAATTCGTAAGGGAGAACTGCTGCCACCTTGTGGCCGTTTCACACAACAGCAGCTTTAATCCCAGCGCTAATGGTCAGTTGATATTCAAAATCATTGCAGGCCGGAAAATGACACCTGCCTGAAAACAAATCCTGGGGTCACATATCGACCAAAAAATTCAAAGGACGTCCATATTTCAAAACGACCGTTTCAAAAGGCATATTTTACGCACATTAGTTTTCTACTTCTTTTTCTTTTTTTCTTTTTTGGTTAAAAAAACGGAAAAGGAAAAGACATCCCTCAAAAGGGGCGAAAATAGTTGCAAACGAATCAATGGACAAAGGTTTAATCTCCAATATATAGAAACAGCTCATGCTGCTTAATATTAAAAAAACAAAAAACCCAATACAAAAATGGGCAGTAGATCTAAAGAGACGTTTCTTCAAAGAAGACACAGAGATGGCCAAGACGCACATGAAAAGCTGTTCAACAGCACTAATTATTAGAGAAATGCAAATCGAAACTACAATGAGGTATCACCTCACACCTGTTAGAATCGGCCTCATCAGAAAATCTACAAACAACAAATTCTGGGGAGGGTGTGGACAAAAGGATCCCTCTTCCACTATTGGTGGGAATGTAAATGGATACAGTCACTATGGAGAACACTATGGAGTTTCCTTAAAAAAACTAGAAATAGAATTACCATCTGATCCTGCAATCCCACTTCTGGGAATAGACCCAGAGAAAACCATAAATCAAAAAGGCACATTCACCACAATGTTCATTGCAGCACTATTTACAAAGGCCAGGTAATGGAAGCAACCTAAATGCCCTCACACAGATGAATGGATAAAGATGTGGTACATGTATAAAATGGAATATTACTCAACCATAAAAAGGAATGAAACTGGGTCATTTGTAGAGACATCGATGGATCTAGAGACTGTCATACAGAATGAAGTAGGTCAGAAAGAGGAAAACAAATATTGTATATTAATGCATATATGTGGAACCTAAAAAATGGTACAGATGAACTGGTTTGCAGGGAAGAAATAGAGACACAGAGGTAGAGAACAAACGTATGGACACCAAGTGTGGGAAGCCATGGGGTGGTGGTGGTGGGATGAGTTGGGAGTTTGAGATTGACCTGTATACATGTATATGCATAAAATACATAACTAATAATAACCTGCTGTATATAAAAGTAAATAAAATTAAATTTCAAAATCTTAAAAAATAAAATTTAAATATAAAACAGAAAAAAGTTCTTCCGTTCACACAGATGTATTTATAGGAATGAATTATTTCCATGCTTATATCTATAAATATATAAAAGAGGAATAAAATCTAACTTGAACCATAAAAGGAAAAAAACCTGAACCCACCAGTTATACAGAGGAAAACCCTATCAGGGCACTTGCTCCAGCGGCAAACAATTCTGAAATTGGTCAGAGGTGGGGAATCATCCGCATACAGCCAGCAACCCACACCCCACACAAGGAGCGTCCTCATTGCAAAGCTGGGGGACCGAGCCAAGGCATCTCTAAAAAAAGGGGAGCTGAGCCGCAGGCCAGCTGTTGCTGAACTGTTCCCACCCTTCCCAGGTAAAACAACTGAATATGTACAAGGGCTTGAAAGACTAGAGGAAGGGCCGTGGAGCCACAACAGCGACAGCACGCAGGCCAACTTGGTGCCTGCAGGCCAGCCAGGGTGGTCCTGGCACCGGAAGCTCTTCCGGAAACTTTCCATTGTCCTGCCTGAGATACCCCACCTGTCCCGGCCCCCACTGCTTTTTTCCTTCCTCACCTCTGTCCGCAGAGAAATTCCAGCAGAAGGTATGGGTGACACATCCTCTTCTTTACAGGAGGCAGCCTAGGCAACTACTGCAGAAAGGCCAGGAGAACCCCACTCACACCGGGCCACCAACAAATCTGTGGCACCTCATTCCCTCCCACCAGCACAGCCCCGAGACTGCTCACGGGGCAGAGAATATGGAGGCAGGCACAGCTTCAGGGGCTATTGCTGCATGGAGCGCTGTTTATATTGACCTCAACCAGGCACACCTTGGGAGGGCCGGCCGGCAGGATAAGGCTGCCCACGTCAGCTAATCCACAACCCGCAGGGAATCACATTGTTGAAAACGGACCTCGCTAAGTCAGAATAGAAGGCAAGGAAAAAAAGGACACAATGCCTTTTGCAGCACCGTAGATGAGTCTAGAGGTAATCACGTGACATGTAGTAAGTCAGAAAGTGAAAGACACATATCATATCATATCACTTATAGGTGTTACCTAAAAATGGATACCAGGGCAGATGTTTCCACCGAGAAGGGCAATTAGAGATTCATTAAACAAATTTATGGTTCACCAATGGAAAGGTGTGAGCATTGGTTTCATTACGATATCGGGGTTAACAGACTTATACAAACACAGGTGACATATATAATCACCAAAGACCTACGGAATACCAAAAGACTACTCATCATTCTGTCATAACGTACATGGGAAAAGGATCCCAGGAAAAACAGACATCTGTATATGTGTAAAAGAACCACATCTTCCACACCTACAACAAGCCAAACATTGTAATCAAACTTGCTGTAATAAAAAATAAAAAATTAAATTAAAAACACGAACAAGAAGTAGGGAGACAAACTTGAGGGGCTTTCTCCTGTCACATTCCATTCTAAATTCCAATCTAGAACACGACTTCCATTGAGGCTCTGTTGCCCTAGTAACAAAAATTGGTAAGGGAGAACTGCTGCCACCTTGTGGCCGTTTCACACAACAGCAGCTTTAATCCCAGCGCTCATGGTCAGTTGATATTCAAAATCATTGCAGGCCTGTAAATGACACCTGCCCTGAAAACAAATCCTGGGGTCACATATCGACCAAAAAATTTAAAGGACGTCCATATTTCAAAACGACCGTTTCAAAAGGCATATTTTATGCACATTAGTGTTCTGCTTCTTTTTCTTTCTTTCTTTTTTGGTTAAAAACACGGGAATGGAAAAAGGCATCCCTCAGAAGGGGCGAAAATAGTTGCAAACGAATCAATGGACAAAGGTTTAATCTCCAATATATATAAACAGCTCATGCAGCTTATTAAAAAAACAAACAACCCAATACAAAAATGGGCAGAAGATCTAAAGAGACGTTTCTTCAAAGAAGACACAGAGATGGCCAAGATGCACATGAAAAGCTGCTCAAGAGCACTAATTATTAGAGAAATGCAAATCAAAACTACAATGAGGTATCACCTCACACCTGTTAGAATCAGCATCATCAGAAAATCTACAAACAAATTCTGGGGAGGGTGTGGACAAAAGGAGCCCTCTTCCACTATGGTGGGAATGTAAATTGATACAGTCACTATGGAGAACAGTATGGAGTTTCCTTAAAAGAACTAGAAATAGAAACCTTGACCTTCCCTAACCCTAACCATAGCCCGGAACGGAATCCTACCACCAACCCTACACCTTATCTATGCCGTACACTAATCCTAATCCGTACCCTGGCACTAACCAGTGAGTCAACACGTACCCTGACCCTAACACGTTTCCAAACCCTCAGCTGTGCCCTAAAACTTGTCGTTGCCTATCCTTAACCTTAGCCCGGAACGGAAACCTACCATCAGCCCTACACCTTACCCTAAGCTGTACCCTAATCCTAATTCATACATCAACACGTACCCTGACCCTAACACGTTTCCGTACCCTCACCTCTGCCATAAACCTTGCCGTTCCCTAACCCTAACCCTAGCCCGGAACGGAAACCTACCACCAACCCTACACCTTACCTTACGCCGTACCCTAATCCTAATTCGTATGCTGACACTAACCTGTGCATCAACACATACCCTGACCCTAACACGTTTCGTACCCTCACCTCTGCCATAAACCTTGCCATTCCCTAACCCTAACCCTAGCCCGGAACGGAAACCTACCACCAACCCTACACCTTACCTTACGCCGTACCCTAATCCTAATTCGTATGCTGACACTAACCTGTGCATCAACACATACCCTGACCCTAACACGTTCCGTACCCTCACCTGTGCCCTAAACTTTGCCGGTCCCTAAACATAACCCTAGACTGGAACGGAAACGTACCACCAACCCTACACCTTACTCTATGCGGTACCCTAATCCTCATGCGTATGCTGACACTAACCCGTGAGTCAACACGTACCCTGAACCTAACACATTTCTGTACCATCACCTGTGCCCAAAACCTGGCAATTCGCTAACCCTAACCCTACAACGGAATGGAAACCTACCACCCTCCGTACACCTTACCCTACGCCGTACCCTAATCCTAATGCGTATGATGACACTATTCCATGTATCAACATGTATCATGACCCTAACACGTTTCTGTACCGTCACCTGTACCCTAAACCTTGCCGTACCCTAACACTAACCCTAGCCCAGAATGGAAAACTACCACAAACCGTACAGCATACCCTACACGGTACCCTAATCCTAATCCGTACACTGACACTAACCCGCGCGTCAACACGTACACTGACCCTAACACTTTTCCGTTCCCTCACCTGTGCCCTAAACCGTGCCGTTGCCTAACCCTAACCCTAGCCCAAAACGGAAACCTACCACCAACCCTACACGTTACTCTACGCCATACACTAATCATAATCCGAGCGTCAACACGTACCCTGACCCTAACACATTTCCGTACCCTCACCTATGCCCTAAACCTTGCCGTTCCATAACACTAACCCTAGCCTGGAACGGAAACCTACCACCAACCCTAGACCTTAACCTACGAAGGACCATAAACCTACTCCGTACGCTGACACTAACACATGCGTCAACACTTACCCTGACCCTAACACGTTTCCGTACCTTCACCTGTGACCTAAACCTTGCCATTCCCTAACCCTAACCCTAGACCACAATGGAAACCTACCACCAAGCCTACACCTTACCCTAAGCCGTACCCTAATGCTAATCCATATGTCAACACGTACCCTGACACTAACACGTTTCCATACCCTCATCTGTGCCCAAAACCTTGCCGTTCCCTAACACTAACCCTAGCCTGGAACGGAAACCTACCACCAACCATACACTTTACCCTATGCCGCACCATAATCCTCATCTGTACGTTCACACTAACCCGTGCGTCAACACGTACCCTGAGCCTAACACGTTTCGATACCCTCACTTGTGCCCTAAACCTTGCCGTTCCCTAACACTAACCCTAGCCCAGAACGGAAACCCACCACCAGCCCTACACCTTACCCTACGACGTACACTACTCCTGGCCCGTACGCTGGCACTGACCCGTGCGTCAGCACATAGCCTGACTCTCCCACGTTTCCGTACCCGCACCTGTGCCCTAAGACTTGCCGTTCCCTAACCGTAACCCTAGCCCGGAAAGGAAGCCCACCACCAGCCCTACACCTTTCGCTACGCCGTAGCCTACGACTCGCCCATACGCTGGCACTGACACGTGTGTCAGCACGTAGCATGACCCTCCCACGTTTCCATACCCTCACCTGTGCCCTAAGCCTTGACATTCCCTAACCCTAACCCTAGTCCGGAAAGGAAACCAACCACCAGCCCTACACCTTACCCTACGTTGTTGCCTACTCCTGGCCTGTACGCTGGCACTGACCCGTGCGTCAGCATATAGGCTGACCCTCCACCATTTCCGTACCCTCAACTGTGCCCTAAGTCTTGTCCTTCCCTAACCCTAACCCTAGCCCAGAACAGAAACCCACCACCAGCCCTACAGCTTACCCACGCCGTAGCCTAATCCTGGCCTGTACGCTGGCACTGATCCGTGCGTCAGCACGTAGCCTGACCTTCCCACGTTCCCGTACCCTCACCTGTGTCCTAAGCCTTGCCGTTCCATAACCCTAACCATAAACCCAAACGGAAACCCACCACCAGGCCTAAACCTTACCCTACGCCGTACCCTACACCTGGCCCGTACGCTGGCACTGATCCGTGCGTCAGCATGTAGCCTAACCCTCCCACTTTTCCTTACCCTCACCTGTTCCCTAAGCCTTGCCGATCCCTAACTCTAACCCTAGCCCGGAACGGAAACCCACCACCAGCCCTACACCCTACCCTACGTCGTAGCCTACTGCTGGCCCGTAAGCTGGCACTCTCCCATGTGTCAGCCCGTAGCCTGCCTCTCCCACGTTTCCGTACCCTCACCTGTGCCCTAAGCCTTGCAGTTCCCTACCTCTAACCCTAGCCCGGAACGGAAACCACCACCAGCCCTACACATTACGCTATGCCGTACCCTACTCCTGGCCCGTACGCTGGCACTGACCCATTCTTCAGCACGTATCCTGACCCTCCCACGTTTCCGTACCCTCACCTGTGTCCTAAGCCTTAACGTTCCCTAACCCTAACCCTAGACCGGAATGGACACCCACCACCGCCCTTACACCATACCCAACGCCGTACCCTACTCCTGGTCCACACCCTGGCACTGACCCGTTCTTCAGCATGTAGCCTGACCCTCCCACGTTTCCGTACCCTCACCTGTGCCCTAAGCCTTGCCGCTCCCTAACCCTAACACTAGCCCGGAATGGACACCCACCACCAGCCTTACACTTTACCCTACGCCGTACCCTACTCCTGGTCCATACCCTGGCATTGAACCATGCTTCAGCATGGAGCCTAACCCTCCCACGTTTCCGTACCCTCACCTGTGCCCTAAGCCTTGCCTTTCCCTATCCCTAACCCTAGCCCGGAAAGGAAACCCACCACAAAACCTAAACCTTAACGTACGCCGTAGACTACTCCTGACCCGTACGCTGGCAGTGACCCTTGCGTCAGCACATAGCCTGCCTCTGCCACGTTTCCATACCCTCACCTGTGCACTAAGCCTTGCCGTTCCCTAACTCTAACCTGGAACAGAAACCCACAACCAGCCCTACACCTTACCCAATGAGGTACCCGAATCTTGGCGCGTACGCTGGCAAAGACCCGTGCGTCATCACGTAGCCTGACCCTCCCACGTTTCCGTACCCTCACCTGTGCCCTAAGTCTTGCCGTTCCCTAACCCTAACCCTACACCTAACCCTACGCCATACCGTACACTTGGCCCATACGCTGGCACTGACCCGTGCGTCAGCACGTAGCCTGACCCTCCCACTTTTCCGTACCATCTTCTGTGCCCTAAGCTTTGCCGTTCCCTAACCCTAAACCTAGCCTGGAACGGAAACCCACCACCAGCCCTAAACCTTACCCTACGCCGTACCCTAATCCTGCCCCGTACGCTGGCACTGACCCGTGCGTCAGCACGTAGCCTGCCACTCCTACGTTTCCGTACCCTCACCTGTGCCCTAAGCCTTGCCGTTCCCTAACCCTAACCCTAGCCCGGAACATAAACCCACCACCAGCCCTAAACCTTACCCTACGCTGTACCCTACTCCTGGCCCCTACGCTGGCACTGACCTGTGCGTCAGCACGTAGCCTGCCTCTCCCACGTTTCCGTACCCTCACCTGTGTCCTAAGCCTTGCCGTTCCCTAACCCTAACCCTAGCCTGGAACGGAAACCCACCACCAGCCCTAAACCTTACGCTACGACGTACCCTAATCCTGGCCCGTACGCTGGCACAGACCCGTGCGTCAACACGTAGCCTGCCACTCTCACGTTTCCGTACGTTCACCTGTGCCCTAAGCCTTGCTGTTCCCTCACCCTAACCCTAGCCCGGAACGGAAACCCACCACCAGCCCTAAACCTTACGCTACGACGTACCCTAATCCTAGCCCGTATGCTGGCACAGACCCGTGCGTCAACACGTAGCCTGCCACTCCCACGTTTCCGTACGTTCACCTGTGCCCTAAGCCTTGCCGTTCCCTAACCCTAACCCTAGCCCGGAACAGTATCTCACAACCTGCCCTACTCCTTACCCTACGCCGTTCCCTATTCCTGGCCCGTACGCTGGCACTGACCCATGCGTCAGCACACAGCCGGACCCTCCCACGTTTCCGTACCCTCACCTGTGCCCTAAGCCTTGTCATTCCCTAACCCTAACCCTAGCACGGAACGGAAACCCACCACCAGCCCTACACATTTGCCTACGCCGTAGCCTATTCCTGGCCCGTACATTGGCACTGACCCATGCGTAAGAACGTAGCCTGACCATCCCACGTTTCTGTACCCTCACCTGGGCCCTAAGCCTTGCCGTTCCCAAACCCTAAACCTAGCCCGGAACGGAAACCACCACCAGACCTACACCTTACCCTACGCAGTACCCTACTCCTGGCCCTTACGCTGGCACTGACACGTGCGTGAGCACATAGTCTTACCCTCCAACCACCCTCCCAATACAGAAATGGTCAGAAGATCTCATGAGACGATCCTTCAAAGAAGACACAGACATGGCCAAGACGCAGATGAAAAGCTGCTCAACATCACTAATTATTAGAGAAATGCAAATCAAAACTACAATGAGGGGGCTTCCCTGGTGGCGCAGTGGTTGAGAGTCCGCCTGCCGATGCAGGGGACACGGGTTCGTGCCCCATTCCGGGAAGATCCCACATGTCGCGGAGCAGCTGGGCCCGTGAGACATGGCCACTGAGCCTGCGCGTCCGGAGCCTGTGCTCCGCAACGGGAGAGGCCACAACAGTGAGAGGCCCGCGTACCACAAAAAAAAAAAAAAAAAAAAAACTACAATGAGGTATCACCTCACACATGTTAGAATCGGCATCATCAGAAAACCTACAAACAACAAATTCTGGGGAGGGTGTGGACAAAAGGAGCCCTCTTCCACTATTGGTGGGAATGTAAATTGATACAGTCACTATGGAGAACAGTGTGGAGTTTCCTTAAAAAAACCAGAAATAGAATTACCATCTGATCCAGCAATCGCACTTCTGGGCATATACCCAGAGAAAGCCATAAATCAAAAAGGCACATTCACCACAATATTCATTGCAGCACTATTTGCAATAGCCAGGTAAGGGAGCAAACTAAATACCCACAAACAGATGAATGGGTAAAGATGTGGTACATATATAAAATGGAATATTACTCGGCCATAAAAAGGAATGAAACTGGGTCATTTGTAGAGACATCGATGGATCTAGAGACTGTCATACGGAATGAAGTAAGTCAGAAAGAGGAAAACAAATATTGTATATTAATGCATATATGTGGAACCTAAAAAGTGGTACAGATGAACTGCTTTGCAGGGAAGAAATAGAGACACAGGTAGAGAACAAACTTATGGACACCAAGTGTGGGAAGCCATGGGGTGGTAGAGGTGGGATGAGTTGGGAGATTGGGATTGGCCTGCATACATGCATATGCATAAAATACATAACTAATAATAACCTGCTGTATAAAAAAATAAAACTAAATTTCAAAATTTTAAAAAATAAAATTTAAAAATAAAAGAGAAAAAAGTTCTTCCCTTCACACAGATGTATTTATAGGAATGTATTATTTCCATGCTTATATCTATAAATACATAAAAGAGGTATAAAATCAAACTTGAACCATAAACGAAAAAAATCCTGAACCCACCAGTTATACAGAGGAAAGCCCTATCAGGGAACTTGCTCCAGGGGTAAACAATTCTGAAATTGGTCAGAGGTGGGGAATCATCTCCCATACAGCAAGCAACCAACCCCGCATGCAAGGAGCGTCCTCATTGCAAAGCTGGGGGACCGTGCCGAGGCATCTCTGAATAAAGGTGAGCTGAGCCCCAGGCCAGCTGCAGCTGAACTGTTCCCACCCTTCCCAGGTAAAACACCTGAATATGTACAAGGGCATGAAATCCTAGAGGAAGGGCCGTGGAGCCACACCAGCGACAGCACACAGGCCAATTTGGTGCCTGCAGGCGAGGCAGGATGGTCCTGACACCGGGCGCTCTTCTGGAAGCTTTCCATTTCCCTGCCTGAGATACCCGTCCTGTCCCGGACCCCACCCCTTTTTTTCCTTCCTTACCTCAGCCCGGAGAGAAATTCCAGTGGAACTTATGGGTGACACATCCTCTTCTTTACAGGTGGCAGACTGGCAACTCCTGCACAAAGTCCAGCAGAGCCCCACACACACCGGGCCACCCACAAAGCCGTGGCCCCTCACACGCTCCCCCCAGCAGAGCCCCGAGACTGCTGACGGGGCAGAGAATATGGAGTCAGGCACAGCTTCAGGGGCTATTGCTGCCTGGGGCGCTGTTTATATTGACCTCAACCAGGCACACCTGGGGAGGGCCGGCCGGCACGGTAAGGCTGCCCAGGTCAGCTAATCCACAACCCTCAGGGAATCACATTGTTGAAAATGGACCTCGCTAAGGCAGAATAGAAGCCAAGGAAAATAAGGACACAATGCCATCTGCAGCACCGTAGATGAGTCTAGAGGTAATCATGTGACATGGAGTAAGTCAGAAAGTGAAAGGCACATATCGTATGATATCACTTATAGGTGTTACCTAAAAATGGATACCAGGGCAGATATTTCCACGGAGAAGGGCAATCACATATTCATTAAACAAACTTATGTTTCACCAATGGAAAGGTGTGAGGATTGGTTTCATTACGATATTGGGGTTAACAGACATACAAACACAGGTGATATATATAATAACCAAAGAGCTACGGAATACAAAGAGAGGAGTACACAACATTCTGTCATATCGTACATGGGAAAAGGATCCCAGGAAGAACAGACATCTGTATATGTGTAAAAGAAACACATCTACCATACCTACAAAAAGCCAAACATTGTAATCAAACTTGCTGTAATAAAAAATAAAAAATTATATTAAAAACACGAACAAGAAGTAGTGAGACAAACTTGAGGGGCTTTTTCCTGTCACATTCTGTTCTAAATTCCAATCTAGAAGGCGACTTCCATTGAGGCTCTGTTGCCCTAGTAACCAGATATGAAAGAGAGAACTGCTGCCACCTTGTGGCCGTTTCACACAACAGCAGCTTTAATCCCAGCGCTCATGGTCAGTTGATATTCAAAATCATTGCAGGCCTGTAAATGACACCTGCCCTAAAAACAAATCCTGGGGTCACATATCGACCAAAAAATTTAAAGGACGTCCATATTTCAAAACGACCGTTTCAAAAGGCATATTTTATGCACATTAATGTTCTGCTTTTTTTTCTTTCTTTCTTTTTTGGTTAAAAAAAAGAGAATGGAAAAAGGCACCCCTCAGAAGGGGCGAAAATAGTTGCAAACGAATCAATGGACAAAGGTTTAATCTCCAATATATATAAACAGCTCATGAAGCTTATTAAAAAAACAAACAACCCAATACAAAAATGGGCAGAAGATCTAAAGAGACGTTTCTTCAAAGAAGACACAGAGATGGCCAAGACGCACATGAAAAGCTGCTCAAGAGCACTAATTATTAGAGAAATGCAAATCAAAACTACAATGAGGTATCACCTCACACCTGTTAGAATCGGCATCATCAGAAAATGTACAAACAACAAATTCTGGGGAGGGTGTGGACAAAAGGAGCCCTCTTCCACTATTGGTGGGAATGTAATTTGATACAGTCACTATGGAGAACAGTATGGAGTTTCCTTTAAAAAACTAGAAATAGAATTACCATCTGACCCAGCAATCCCACTGTTGGGCATATACCCAGAGACAACCATAAATCAAAAAGGCACATTCACCACAAGGTTCATTGCAGCACTATTTACAATAGCCAGGTAATGGAAGCAACCTAAATGCCCACAGACAGATGAATGGATAAAGATGGGGTACATATATAAAATGGAATATTACTCGGCCATAAAAAGGAATGAAACTGGGTCATTTCTAGAGACATCGATGGATCTAGAGACTGTCATACAGAATGAAGTAAGTCAGA